>NW_026943210.1:0-12511 GCF_024139115.2 Armigeres subalbatus
GGGTCTCAATGATGCACTGTTGGTTACTATCAACCCCTTAAGCCAACATTTTGCGCTTTCCCACAGGTGCGGTTTCGCACTGCTACGCCCACATGGGTCTCAATGATGCACTGTTGGTTACTATCAACCCCCAAAGCCAACATTTTGCGCTCTCGCAGGTGCGGATTCGCACTGCTACCGCCCACATGGGTCTCAATGATGCACTGTTGGTTACTATCAACCCCCAAAGCCAACATTTTGCGCTCCCGCAGTGCGGATTCGCTATACCAGCACCAGACTGGTCCCAGTTTCGTATTGGAAGTATTGATTTGTTCCCCTAATCCCATTTTCAAACCGCATGAAAAAATAGTTTATTTTGGGATACTTGGGTCATTGGCCCTGCCGTCCTTCTTAGTCACACTTGGTCGACAACCAAGAAGCTTTGCCCAAATCCAAAATTTCTATTAGTCTCTTTAGGCTATATGTGTGCATGTGAGCGTGTATGTGTGTACAAAAATAGTGTGCCGTACGGCCGAACACCTTTACTGTCTCTTTAAAAGGGTCCCACGGGCGCGGATTCGCACTGCTACCGCCCACATGGGTCTCAATGATGCACTGTTGGTTACTATCAACCCCCCAAAGCCAACATTTTGCGCTCTCGCAGGTGCGCGGATTCGCACTGCTCCCGCCCACATGGGTCTCAATGATGCACTGTTGGTTTACTATCAACCCCCAAAGCCAACATTTTACGCTCCCGCAGGTGCAGATTCGCACTGCTACCGCCCACATGGGTCTCAATGATGCTCTTTTGTTTTCCGGCAACCCCCCAAAGCTAACATTTTACGCTCCCGCAGGTGCGGATTCGCACTGCTACCGCCCACATGGGTCTCAATGATGCACTGTTGGTTACTATCAACCCCTTAAGCCAACATTTTGCGCTCTCTCACAGGTGCGGTTTCGCACTGCTACCGCCCACATGGGTCTCAATGATGCACTGTTGGTTACTATCAACCCCAAAGCCAACATTTTGCGCTCCGCAGGTGCGGATTCGCACTGCTACCGCCCATATGGGTCTCAATGATGCACTGTTGGTTACTATCAACCCCCCCAAAGCCAACATTTTACGCTCCCGCAGGTGCGGATTCGCACTGCTACCGCCCACGTGGGTCTCAATGATGCACTGTTGGTTACTATCAACCCCCCCAAAGCCAACATTTTGCTCCCGCAGGTGCAGGATTCGCACTGCTACCGCCCACATGGGTCTCAATGATGCACTGTTGGTTACTATCAACCCTTAAGCCAACATTTTGCGCTCTCACATGTGCGGTTTCGCACTGCTACCGCCCACGTGGGTCTCAATGAGGCACTGTTGGTTACTATCAACCCCCCAAAGCCAACATTTTGCGCTCTCGCAGGGTCGGATTCGCACTGCTACCGCCCACATGGGGCTCAATGATGCTCTGTTGGTTACTATCAACCCCCCAAAGCCAACATTTTGCGCTCCCGCAGGTGCGGATTCATACCAGCACCCAGACTGGTCCCAGTTTCGTATTGGAAGTATTGATTTGTTCCCTAAATCCCATTTTCAAACCGCATGAAAAATAGTTTATTTTGGGATACTTGGGTCATACAGCCCTGCCGTCCTTCTTAGTCACACTTGGTCGACAACTAGAAGCTTTGCCCAAATCCAAAAATTTCTATTAGTCTCTTTAGGCTATATGTTGTGCATGTGAGCGTGTGTGTGTGTACAAAAAATGGTGTGCATGCGGCCGAACACCTTACGGTCTCTTTAAAATGCTCCTACAGGTGCGGATTCGCACTGCTACCGCCCACATGGGTCTCAATGATGCACTGTTGGTTACTATCAGCCCCCCCAAAGCCATCCTTTTGCGCGCTCGCAGGTGCGGATTCGCACTGCTACCGCCCACATGGGTCTCAATGATGCACTGTTGATTTACTATCAACCCCCAAAGCCAACATTTTGCGCTCCCGCAGGTGCGGATTCGCACTGCTACCGCCCACCTGCGTCTCCCTGATGCACTGTTGGTTACTATCACCCCCCCAAAGCCAACATTTTACGCTCCCGCAGGTGCGGATTCGCACTGCTACCGCCCACATGGGTCTCAATGATGCACTGTTGGTTACTATCAACCCCCTTAAGCCAACATTTTGCGCTCTCACAGGTGCGGTTTCGCACTGCTACCGCCCACATGGGTCTCAATGATGCACTGTTGGGTACTATCAACCCCCAAAGCCAACATTTTGCGCTTCCGCCGGTGCGGATTCGCACTGCTACCGCCCATATGGGTCTCAATGATGCACTGTTGGTTACTATCAACCCCCCCAAAGCCAACATTTTACGCTCCCGCAGGTGCGGATTCGCAGTGCTACCGCCCGCGTGGGTCTCAATGATGCACTGTTGGTTACTATCAACCCCCAAAGCCAACATTTTACGCTCCCGCAGGTGCAGGTTCGCACTGCTACCGCCCACATGGGTCTCAATGATGCACTGTTGGTTACTATCAACATAAGCCAACATTTGCGCTCTCACAGGTGCGGTTTCGCACTGCTACCGCCCACATGGGTCTCAATGATGCACTGTTGGTTACTATCAACCCCAAAGCCAACATTTTGCGCTCTCGCAGGTGCAGATTCGCACTGCTACCGCCCACATGGTCTCAATGATGCACTGTTGGTTACTATCAACCCCCCAAAGCCAACATTTTGCGCTCCCGCAGGTGCGGATTCGCTATACCAGCACCCAGACTGGTCCCAGTTTCGTATTGGAAGTATTGATTTGTTCCCCTAAAATCCCATTTTCAAACCGCATGAAAAAATAGTTTATTTTTGGATACTTGGGTCATACAACCCTGCCGTCCTTCTTAGTCACACTTGGTCGACAACTAGAAGCTTTGCCAAATCAAAATTTCTATTAGTCTCTTTTAGGCTATATGTGCATGCATGTGAGCGTGTATGTGTGTACAAAAAATAGTGTGCCGTACGGCCGAACACCTTACAGTCTCTTTAAAATGCTCCTACAGGTGCAGATTCGCACTGCTACCGCCCACATGGGTCTCAATGATGCACTGTTGGTTACTATCAACCCCCCAAAGCCAACATTTTGCGCTCTCGCAGGTGCGGATTCGCACTGCTACCGCCCACATGGGTCTCAATGATGCACTGTTGGTTACTATCAACCCCCCAAAGCCAACATTTACGCTCCGCAGGTGCAGGTTCGCACTGCTACCGCCCACATGGGTCTCAATGATGCACTGTTGGTTACTATCAACCCCCCCAAAGCCAACATTTTACGCTCCCGCAGGTGCGGATTCGCACTGCTACCGCCCACATGGGTCTCAATGATGCACTGTTGGTTACTATCAACCCCCTTAAGCCAACATTTTGCGCTCTCACAGGTGCGGTTTCGCACTGCTACCGCCCACATGGGTCTCAATGATGCACTGTTGGTTACTATCAACCCCCCCAAAGCCAACATTTTACGCTCCCGCAGGTGCGGATTCGCACTGCTACCGCCCACATGGGTCTCAATGATGCACTGTTGGTTACTATCAACCCCCCCAAAGCCAACATTTTACGCTCCCGCAGGTGCGGATTCGCACTGCTACCGCCCACGTGGGTCTCAATGATGCACTGTTGGTTACTATCAACCCCCCCAAGGCCACCATTTTACGCTCCCGACGGTGAGGATTCGCACTGCTACCGCCCACATGGGTCTCAATGATGCACTGTTGGTTACTATCAACCCCCTTAAGCCAACATTTTGCGCTCTCACAGGTGCGGTTTCGCACTGCTACCGCCCACATGGGTCTCAATGATGCACTGTTGGTTACTATCAACCCCCCAAAGCCAACATTTTGCGCTCTCGCAGGTGCGGATTCGCACTGCTACCGCCCACATGGGTCTCAATGATGCACTGTTGGTTACTATCAACCCCCAAAGCCAACATTTTGCGCTCCCGCAGGTGCGGATTCGCTATACCAGCACCAGACTGGTCCCAGTTTCGTATTGGAAGTATTGATTTGTTCCCCTAAAATCCCATTTTCAAACCGCATGAAAAATAGTTTATTTTGGGATACTTGGGTCATACAGCCTGCTGCCGTCCTTCTTAGTCACACTTGGTCGACAACTAAGAAGCTTTTGCCCAAATCAAAAATTTCCATTAGTCTCTTTAGGCTATATGTGTGCATGTGCGCGTGTATGTGTACAAAAATAGTGTGCCGTACAGCCCGAACACCTTACAGTCTCTTTAAAATGCTCCTACAGGTGCGGATTCGCACTGCTACCGCCCACATGGGTCTCAATGATGCACTGTTGGTTACTACATTTTACGCTCCCGCAGGTGCAGGTTCGCACTGCTACCGCCCACATGGGTCTCAATGATGCACTGTTGGTTACTATCAACCCCCCAAAGCCAACATTTTACGCTCCCGCAGGTGCGGATTCGCACTGCTACCGCCCACATGGGTCTCAATGATGCACTGTTGGTTACTATCAACCCCCCAAAGCCAACATTTTACGCTCCCGCAGGTGCAGGTTCGCACTGCTACCGCCCACATGGGTCTCAATGATGCACTGTTGGTTACTATCAACCCCCCAAAGCCAACATTTTGCGCTCTCGCAGGTGCGGTTTCGCACTGCTACCGCCCACATGGGTCTCAATGATGCACTGTTGGTTACTATCAACTCCCCCCAAAGCCAACATTTTGCGCTCCCGCAGGTGCGGATTCGCACTGCTACCGCCCATATGGGTCTCAATGATGCACTGTTGGTTACTATCAACCCCCAAAGCCAACATTTTACGCTCCCGCAGGTGCGGATTCGCACCGCTCCCGCCCCCCGGGGTCTCAATGATGCACTGTTGGTTACTATCAACCCCCCCAAAGCCAACATTTTACGCTCCCGCAGGTGCGGATTCGCACTGCTACCGCCCACATGGGTCTCAATGATGCACTGTTGGTTACTATCAACCCCCTTAAGCCAACATTTTGCGCTCTCACAGGTGCGGTTTCGCACTGCTACCGCCCACATGGGTCTCAATGATGCACTGTTGGTTACTATCAACCCCCCAAAGCCAACATTTTGCGCTCTCGCAGGTGCGGATTCGCACTGCTACCGCCCATGGGTCTCAATGATGCACTGTTGGTTACTATCAACCCCCCAAAGCCAACATTTTGCGCTCCCGCAGGTGCGGATTCGCTATACCAGCACCCAGACTGGTCCCAGTTTCGTATTGGAAGTATTGATTTGTTCCCCTAAAATCCCATTTTCAAACCGCATGAAAAAATAGTTTATTTTGGGATACTTGGGTCATACAGCCCTGCCGTCCTTCTTAGTCACACTTGGTCGACAACTAAGAAGCTTTGCCCAAATCCAAAAATTTCTATTAGTCTCTTTAGGCTATATGTGTGCATGTGAGCGTGTATGTGTGTACAAAAAATAGTGTGCCGTACGGCCGAACACCTTTACAGTCTCTTTAAAATGCTCCTACAGGTGCGGATTCGCACTGCTACCGCCCACATGGGTCTCAATGATGCACTGTTGGTTACTATCAACCCCCCAAAGCCAACATTTTGCGCTCTCGCAGGTGCGGATTCGCACTGCTACCGCCCACATGGGTCTCAATGATGCACTGTTGGTTACTATCAACCCCCCCAAAGCCAACATTTTACGCTCCCGCAGGTGCGGATTCGCACTGCTACCGCCCACATGGGTCTCAATGATGCACTGTTGGTTACTATCAACCCCCCCAAAGCCAACATTTTACGCTCCCGCAGGTGCGGATTCGCACTGCTACCGCCCACATGGGTCTCAATGATGCACTGTTGGTTACTCTTACCGACCTTAAGCCAACATTTTGCGCTCTCGCAGGTGCGGTTTCGCACTGCTACCGCCCACATGGGTCTCAATGATGCACTGTTGGTTACTATCAACCCCCAAAGCCAACATTTTTGCGCTCCCGCAGGTGCGGATTCGCACTGCTACCGCCCATATGGGTCTCAATGATGCACTGTTGGTTACTATCAACCCCCAAAGCCAACATTTGCGCTCCCGCAGGTGCGGATTCGCACTGCTACCGCCCGTGGGTCTCAATGATGCACTGTTGGTTACTATCAACCCCCCAAAGCCAACATTTACGCTCCCGCAGGTGCGGATTCGCACTGCTACCGCCCACATGGGTCTCAATGATGCACTGTTGGTTACTATCAACCCCTTAAGCCAACATTTTGCGCTCTCACAGGTGCGGTTTCGCACTGCTACCGCCCACATGGGTCTCAATGATGCACTGTTGGTTACTATCAACCCCCAAAGCCAACTTTTTGCGCTCTCGCAGGTGCGGATTCGCACTGCTACCGCCCAATGGGTCTCAATGATGCACTGTTGGTTACTATCAACCCCCCAAAGCCAACATTTTGCGCTCCCGCTGGTGCGAATTCGCTATACCAGCACCCAGACTGGTCCCAGTTTCGTATTGGAAGTATTGATTTGTTCCCCTAAAATCCCATTTTCACACCGCATGAAAAAATAGTTTATTTTGGGATACTTGGGTCATACAGCCCTGCCGTCCTTCTTAGTCACACTTGGTCGACAACTAAGAAGCTTTGCCCAAATCCAAAAATTTCTATTAGTCTCTTTAGGCTATATGTGTGCATGTGAGCGAGTATGTGTGTACAAAAAATAGTGTGCCGTACGGCCGAACACCTTTACAGTCTCTTTAAAATGCTCCCGCTGGTGCGGATTCGCACTGCTACCGCCCACATGGGTCTCAATGATGCACTGTTGGTTACTATCAACCCCCCCAAAGCCAACATTTTGCGCTCTCGCAGGTGCGGATTCGCACTGCTACCGCCCACATGGGTCTCAATGATGCACTGTTGGTTACTATCAACCCCCCCCCCAAAGCCAACATTCTGCGCTCCCGCTGATGCGGATTCGCACTGCTACCGCCCACATGGGTCTCAATGATGCACTGTTGGTTACTATCAACCCCCCCAAAGCCAACATTTTACGCTCCCGCAGGTGCGGATTCGCACTGCTACCGCCCACATGGGTCTCAATGATGCACTGTTGGTTACTATCAACCCCCTTAAGCCAACATTTTGCGCTCTCACAGGTGCGGTTTCGCACTGCTACCGCCCACATGGGTCTCAATGATGCACTGTTGGTTACTATCAACCCCAAAGCCAACATTTTGCGCTCCCGCAGGTGCGGATTCGCACTGCTACCGCCCATATGGGTCTCAATGATGCACTGTTGGTTACTATCAACCCCCAAAGCCAACATTTTACGCTCCCGCAGGTGCGGATTCGCACTGCTACCGCCCACGTGGGTCTCAATGATGCACTGTTGGTTACTATCAACCCCCCAAAGCCAACATTTTACGCTCCCGCAGGTGCGGATTCGCACTGCTACCGCCCACATGGTCTCAATGATGCACTGTTGGTTACTATCAACCCCCTTAAGCCAACATTTTGCGCTCTCACAGGTGCGGTTTCGCACTGCTACCGCCCACATGGGGCTCAATGATGCACTGTTGGTTACTATCAACCCCCCAACGGCCACCTTTTGCGCTCCCGCAGGGGCGGATTCGCACTGCTACCGCCCACATGGGTCTCAATGATGCACTGTTGGTTACTATCAACCCCCCCAAAGCCAACATTTTGCGCTCCCGCAGGTGCGGATTCGCTATACCAGCACCCAGACTGGTCCCAGTTTCGTATTGGAAGTGATTTGTTCCCCTAAAATCCCATTTTCAAACCGCATGAAAAATAGTTTATTTTGGGATACTTGGGTCATACAGCCCTGCCGTCCTTCTTAGTCACACTTGGTCGACAACTAGAAGCTTTGCCCAAATCAAAATTTCTATTAGTCTCTTTAGGCTATATGTGTGCATGTGAGCGTGTAATGTGTACAAAAATAGTGTGCCGTACGGCCGAACACCTTTACAGTCTCTTTAAATGCTCCTACAGGTGCGGATTCGCACTGCTACCGCCCACATGGGTCTCAATGATGCACTGTTGGTTACTATCAACCCCCAAAGCCAACATTTTGCGCTCTCGCAGAGTGCGGATTCGCACTGCTACCGCCCACATGGGTCTCAATGATGCACTGTTGGTTACTATCAACCCCCAAAGCCAACATTTACGCTCCAGCTGATGCGGATTCGCACTGCTACCGCCCACATGGGTCTCAATGATGCACTGTTGGTTACTATCACCCCCCCCAAAGCCAACATTTTACGCTCCCGCAGGTGCGGATTCGCACTGCTACCGCCCACATGGGTCTCAATGATGCACTGTTGGTTACTATCAACCCCTTAAGCCAACATTTTGCGCTCTCACAGGTGCGGTTTCGCACTGCTACCGCCCATGGGTCTCAATGATGCACTGTTGGTTACTATCAACCCCCAAAGCCAACATTTTGCGCTCCCGCAGGATGCGGATTCGCACTGCTACCGCCCATATGGGTCTCAATGATGCACTGTTGGTTTACTACCACCCCCCCAAAGCCAACATTTTACGCTCCCGCAGGTGCGGATTCGCACTGCTACCGCCCACGTGGGTCTCCAATGATGCACTGTTGGTTACTATCAACCCCCCCAAAGCCAACATTTTACGCTCCCGCAGGTGCGGATTCGCACTGCTACCGCCCACATGGGTCTCAATGATGCACTGTTGGTTACTATCAACCCCCTTAAGCCAACATTTTGCGCTCTCACAGGTGCGGTTTCGCACTGCTACCGCCCACATGGGTCTCAATGATGCACTGTTGGTTACTATCAACCCCCCAAAGCCAACATTTTGCGCTCTCGCAGGTGCGGATTCGCACTGCTACCGCCCACATGGGTCTCAATGATGCACTGTTGGTTACTATCAACCCCCCCAAAGCCAACATTTTGCGCTCCCGCAGGTGCGGATTCGCTATACCAGCACCCAGACTGGTCCCAGTTTCGTATTGGAAGTATTGATTTGTTCCCCTAAAACCCATTTTTCAAACCGCATGAAAAATAGTTTATTTTGGGATACTTGGGTCATTACAGCCTGCCGTCCTTCTTAGTCACACTTGGTCGACAACTAAGCTGAAGCTTTGCCCAAATCCAAAAATTTCTATTAGTCTCTTTAGGCTATATGTGTGCATGTGAGCGTCTATGTGTGTACAAAAATAGTGTGCCGTACGGCCGAACACCTTACAGTCTCTTTAAAATGCTCCTACAGGTGCGGATTCGCACTGCTACCGCCCACATGGGTCTCAATGATGCACTGTTGGTTACTATCAACCCCTCAAAGCCAACATTTTGCGCTCTCGCAGGTGCGGATTCGCACTGCTACCGCCCACATGGGTCTCAATGATGCACTGTTGGTTACTATCGACCCCCCAAAGCCAACATTTTACGCTCCCGCAGGTGCGGATTCGCACTGCTACCGCCCACATGGGTCTCAATGATGCACTGTTGGTTACTATCAACCCCCCAAAGCCAACATTTTACGCTCCCGCAGGTGCGGATTCGCACTGCTACCGCCCACATGGGTCTCAATGATGCACTGTTGGTTACTATCAACCCCTTAAGCCAACATTTTACGCTCTCACAGGTGCGGTTTCGCACTGCTACCGCCCACATGGGTCTCAATGATGCACTGTTGGTTACTATCAACCCCCCCGAAACAACATTTTGCGGGGCCGCAGGTGCGGATTCGCACTGCTACCGCCCATATGGGTCTCAATGATGCACTGTTGGTTACTATCAACCCCCCCAAAGCCAACATTTTACGCTCCCGCAGGTGCGGATTCGCACTGCTACCGCCCACGTGGGTCTCAATGATGCACTGTTGGTTACTATCAACCCCCCCAAAGCCAACATTTTACGCTCCCGCAGGTGCGGATTCGCACTGCTACCGCCCACATGGGTCTCAATGATGCACTGTTGGTTACTATCAACCCCCTTAAGCCAACATTTTGCGCTCTCACAGGTGCGGTTTCGCACTGCTACCGCCCACATGGGTCTCAATGATGCACTGTTGGTTACTATCAACCCCCCAAAGCCAACATTTTGCGCTCTCGCAGGTGCGGATTCGCACTGCTACCGCCCACATGGGTCTCAATGATGCACTGTTGGTTACTATCAACCCCCAAAGCCAACATTTTGCGCTCTGCAGGTGCGGATTCGCTATACCAGCACCCAGACTGGTCCCAGTTTCGTATTGGAAGTATTGATTTGTTCCCCTAAAATCCCATTTCAAACCGCATGAAAAATAGTTTATTTTGGGATACTTGGGTCATACAGCCCTGCCGTCCTTCTTAGTCACACTTGGTCGACAACTAAGAAGCTTTGCCCAAATCAAAAATTTCTATTAGTCTCTTTAGGCTATATGTGTGCATGTGAGCGTGTATGTGTGTACAAAAATAGTGTGCCGTACGGCCGAACACCTTACAGTCTCTTTAAAATGCTCCTACAGGTGCGGATTCGCACTGCTACCGCCCACATGGGTCTCAATGATGCACTGTTGGTTACTATCAACCCCCCAAAGCCAACATTTTGCGCTCTCGCAGGTGCGGATTCGCACTGCTACCGCCCACATGGGTCTCAATGATGCACTGTTGGTTACTATCAACCCCCAAAGCCAACATTTTACGCTCCCGCAGGTGCGGATTCGCACTGCTACCGCCCACATGGGTCTCAATGATGCACTGTTGGTTACTATCAACCCCCAAAGCCAACATTTTACGCTCCGCAGGTGCGGATTCGCACTGCTACCGCCCACATGGGTCTCAATGATGCACTGTTGGTTACTATCAACCCCTTAAGCCAACATTTTGCGCTCTCACAGGTGCGGTTTCGCACTGCTACCGCCCACATGGGTCTCAATGATGCACTGTTGGTTACTATCAACCCCCAAAGCCAACATTTTGCGCTCCCGCAGGTGCGGATTCGCACTGCTACCGCCCATATGGGTCTCAATGATGCACTGTTGGTTACTATCAACCCCCAAAGCCAACATTTTTCGCTCCCGCAGGTGCGGATTCGCACTGCTACCGCCCACGTGGGTCTCAATGATGCACTGTTGGTTACTATCACCCCCCCCAAAGCCAACATTTTACGCTCCCGCAGGTGCGGATTCGCACTGCTACCGCCCACATGGGTCTCAATGATGCACTGTTGGTTACTATCAACCCCTTAAGCCAACAATTTGCGCTCTCACAGGTGCGGTTTCGCACTGCTACCGCCCACATGGGTCTCAATGATGCACTGTTGGTTACTATCAACCCCCCAAAGCCAACATTTTGCGCTCTCGCAGGTGCGGATTCGCACTGCTACCGCCCACATGGGTCTCAATGATGCACTGTTGGTTACTATCAACCCCCCCAAAGCCAACATTTTGCGCTCCCGCAGGTGCGGATTCGCTATACCAGCACCCAGACTGGTCCCAGTTTCGTATTGGAAGTATTGATTTGTTCCCTAAAATCCCATTTTCAAACCGCATGAAAAAATAGTTTATTTTGGGATACTTGGGTCATACAGCCCTGCCGTCCTTCTTAGTCACACTTGGTCGACAACTAAGAAGCTTTGCCCAAATCCAAAAATTTCTATTAGTCTCTTTAGGCTATATGTGTGCATGTGAGCGTGTATGTGTGTACAAAAAATAGTGTGCCGTACGGCCGAACACCTTTACAGTCTCTTTAAAA
Organism: Armigeres subalbatus; assembly: GCF_024139115.2. Classification (NCBI taxonomy): domain Eukaryota; kingdom Metazoa; phylum Arthropoda; class Insecta; order Diptera; family Culicidae; genus Armigeres; species Armigeres subalbatus. The sequence goes on from NW_026943210.1 coordinate 11,680, forward strand.
TGCTCCTACAGGTGCGGATTCGCACTGCTACCGCCCACATGGGTCTCAATGATGCACTGTGTAACAGGTTAACTGTTCGGCGGGTGATATCTTTAAAAACGTTACACACTCGTCGAACGTTCAAACTAGACTGTTTATTAATTCAAATTCTTAACTTAACTTGAGCTCCCATTTGGAGGTACCTGAAGTCATTATATAAATCACACCGTCGGCACTAGCGTGCGACGGGTAGCATCAGAACAGCTTGCCCTGGGAACAACCATAAAGCGATGACGCTGTAAAACGACGCTTCCAAAACGAAGTGCAGAAGCATTGCAAAAGGCATCGACTTGATGAGTCGCTGGATTATGGAGTCTAGAATTATATACGGCATGCCGCTAGGAATGCGATTTTATGGAATTGAACTAGGGTCGGTGACGTACGGGATACGCATGCTACACCACCACCCTTTACTGAAAAATGATTGGAGATCATTTTTAATTTTGACTTCAAATACCTCTCCTGAAATTACAATGATTATAATCCTGTTCCTTCAGTAAATTTTTCTTTCTTACATTTTAAGCTCATCCCTCCTTTCGAAAAGAATGATTTCACATGGTACAATGGCAATGGCAATATGTTTGTTATGATATTTTGTTGGTGGTTGTTTTCCATAATTCTATCTGATAATGGGTGAATTGCATTCTCAATTTCGTGTGATTCAAAATAAAGGATAAGTTTCATTAGTATTTAAGAATATGCTATCATTTTAATTTTTAAAATATCAATTCGAAAGGTGTGCAATAATAATCTCCACTTTTCAGTGTACATTCCACTAAAAAACTCTATATAT
>NW_026943211.1:0-39428 GCF_024139115.2 Armigeres subalbatus
ATTATTACCTCGTACCTTCCGAAGCAATTGAAGTTTGACCATTGATCCCCTGAACCCTTGAAGCTTCCGAAACAGGACTGGAAGTAGAACCTGAACCAGGGAGCCCCGGATGCAGTAAGGTATGATGCTTCTTGGAGCAAGTTCTGCACCGAGCAAGATACACGCGCTAGATGATTTCGACCCAAGCAGTTGCTGCATAACCTTTTGGAATTGGTCAGATGCAGCCGTAAGTTGAATGAAGGAGGAACATTGCGAGATCAAATGCTGCTCTCCGCATGAAACGCAGTTTGAAGGCTTTCGCTCGGTCGCCGAGTTAACCGAGATCTTGGAAGGATGTGGCTTCAGCCCGATTGAAGAATATTGAGCCTGGGTAAGAGGTACCTTTTGGTCAACAAGTACAGTACGTGTGACACATGCTCTTCCCAGCGCTTCTGCGTAGACTCGTCCAACTTCGAGATCATCAGATGAGCAAGCATCGCACCCCAGCCACTTGTTTGCTCTCCTAACTGGTCCAAGATTTTGGTGTTGCGTTCGAAGAAAATCGATGACATCGTGGATACATGTAGTAGACTCTTTCCGAACTTTCGGGAACGGGAACTCAAACATTGCATTAAAATGCTGTTTTTTCAGCAAGTAGCCAGTAATTTGCCTCGCTCATCGGATAACAATCGATCAACCTCAACGCTTCACCCCTCAGATAATCGGAATCAATCAGGACCTTGAATGTGTCGTGGAAGGGTAGCTATTTTTCAAAACTTCCATCAAACTCAGGAAGGTTTATTTGAGGATGTCGTATGAAAGCGTTTACGTTAGTCGATTGCAAATGAGAAACGAAAGAATACCCTTTTGACGATTGCGTTTGCGTCTGTTGCGGTAACTTGCCAACCATCCCTGCCCTTACCTCGAAATATTTTTCCTCGAAATTCGCCCTAAGTTTTATTCGCATCTCGAGATTGTTCTCGTAGTCTTCCGCTGATTCGATGTCTGCTTGAATTCTCTTGAAATCCTCCCATTTGGCCTCCAACTTCTTTAGCCGAACTCGTATTTGGTTCTGCCTTCGTGCTTTTCAGGAACTTCTCTGCTCGGGTCAGGAAATCCACGACGCTGTCCCTAACGTGAATCATGGCCTTCAGCTTCTTTCCACCCATGCTGCGTCGAGATGATGATAATATCGGCCAGGAGGGTCCTGTGAATGTATGGCAAAGCGGGGAACCTTTCCAAGAGAGAGTATTGGGTTTGGACAGGTACTCACCTGGTGAGCCTGTCAACAAGGCCTTGTATTTAATATCTCTCTGGAACCTGCATTCATCAACTCGATGACCAAATCAAAATGGCGAATCAATGTATGAATCGTATCCAATACCACGAAGCCAAGTACCACTTCTTCCACCTTGTATGATAAAGTCCTTCTAGTACCACAAGAGAGGCCAAGCTCCTGCCAAAAGACCACCGTCGAGCCGTCGATAGCAGTTTCCGATCCAGAATAAAGACGTTCTGCCCAACCGCACTTAACCGTCAAGTCCTCGCCACAAGAAATACCGATTGGGACAGAAAAAGGAACCAGAAACCTTATTAGGAGTTGTTGGACAGGTACTCACCTTGTGAGCCTGTCTTACAGGCCTTGTACGCTGATAATCTGCTGGTTACTCCAATTAATCCCAAATGCGCCACCAAGTTGGCGCGAAAATAGATAGTAGTGTAATGGCGAAAGTCCTTTCTACTCCGGTCAATGCACCAATTAGCAATGATGGCGTAATAGCGTAAGTCCTTTGTCCCCTTTGTTTCAGAACAATTTCACAGAACATTGCACGATGAGTGAATGATCTTTTATCTAGTTTTCTGCTAATGCGATTTGATCAATTATTCCAAAATTACACAATCCAGCCGAGGGATAAGTAATCATTGTACAATGTTCTGTAACATTCCAACTGCCCTTTTTGCAATTCTGTGCACAATGGAGCAATCAGAACAAATTTCCTGATCGAATGAGTGACGGAGATATATTTTCCTATTACAGTCGCCTCTCCACATCTCGATATTGAAGGGACCATCGAGATAGGGAGAGATCGAGGAATGGAAGGAAAATTGAAATGGGTACTAGCTCCAAAAAACTCGGTGCTATGAAAAACGGCAACAAAACGAATGCCGTTTCTTGTTGTTGATGTGCTTGTTATTGTCCAAAGATGGTCTAGTAGCCTGAAAATTTGAACATATCGACATAAGGAGAGTGAATCCTGAACAAAATATGATCAGAACACATCGAGATAGAGATATATCGAGATAGGTAAGTTATCGAGATGTAGAAAGCACAAATGTATGTAGATTGAAGGCACTAAGCAAACCATCGACATAAGGAGAGATATCGAGATGCAATATGTTCTATAGAAAGTCGATATGAAGAGAGTCGACTGTATTTTGACTGAAATCCCCATACGAACTTCAAATCAGATGCGCCAGCTTATGCAACAAGCGATTGACCTGAAATTTTGAGAGATTGATTTTCTCACCAAAAGATACAATCCTGGGGAGTGCCCCGTGGAATTCTACAAAAAAAATGTTTATCTTTACTAAGCTGGGCCAGTCTACTAATCATTTGATAATGATGAGCAGGGTTTCGACTTTTCGTTTCAATGAGACCAAAGCAAGCGTTTTTTTCGGGTCAATGGAAAATCTTTTTTTTTGTTGTTTATGTTGAGGATCATCTTTCCTCAATCTTTTCGCTAGAATTAGCCTTGGCAGATAAGCCACCATCTTGCCTATTAGATGAAAATTCTTTTTCGTAACAATAATAGCTGTGTGGATGCGCTTACTCTAGCCACACAACCACGCTATCTGTATGAAAGCGTTAAGTTATTTGTTCCACATAAGCTACTACCATTTGCATTTAGAATGCCACGAAAAGACTCGTATATCAAAGAAAAAGAGCAAAACAACATTTGGCAGCAATCGAAGTGTGCGAAAAAAGGTTATCACTTTCCAGGCTGTTTTTCTTTCCCGAAAAGCGATTTCTCCCCGAAAATTTTCGCGAGGGAGCATTCTGTGCTCCTGATATTGAGTGAGCATTACAAACTCTGGATGGGCATCTTGAAGTGATAATCTATCTCGAAAACCAATTAGATGGAGTTCTAATTTTAGAAGGTTAAAGTTTTTGTATATGTTCGGATCAGATAAATAGCGTTAGATGCATCTCGTCATAATATATTTCTTCTATCTTCACCAGTTAACAATGTGTTGCCTCTTTACACTTACATAAAAGATTTTCACAGATATAAGTTTCTTTAAAAAGTGCATAACCAATAGTTTTGTTACTGAGGCTAAGCAATCCGGCTTCCTAATTTAGTCACATTTTTTGATAAGTTAAATATACTAAACAAATTCATTATATTGAAATATTTTTGATATAGAAACTAAACTAAACAAAATTATGATAGTACATCATAAAATCATCTCGTTTTTATAAACATTAAGGATTCCTAAAAAAAAACATTACTTCTTTCAGTATAAAATCAGTATATCAACACAAAAAATTGGTTGCCACTCAGATAATCAACGGCCGCATCATGTTAGTTGATCGTAGAACATGCTTTGCTATGATACGCTTCAACTTCCTTTGCTTGTTGGTAACCTGAGTGGCAGTTGTACACTCAGACATCATTCTGAGCACGGAGCCTGGAACTATGTGGCCGGATTTGTTAATTTGCACTTTACATATAGTTTCAACAATATTCAACTTGTTGTTTCCATTTAGCAGTTTTCATATAGCGTTCGTTTATAATTGATAGAGGAAAGAGTGGAGAGTGGACATTGGGAAAAAGAATTGGATTTTGATACTTTTAATAGACCTGCACACGCGCAATCAAAATCAAATGTCCAGCAATCGCATTATACGCAGTTTCTCATTCTTCTATGATAATGATATTAGAGCTTGGTTCAGTAAAAGTCTCGTTTTCAGCACTTCAGAAGTTTGATAATTGGTTTTGATATTCACCTAGGGAAGTAAAAAGGTACAAAAACTCTCTGTTTTCCAAATCGTTGGACCCGCTCCAATGCGCATTCACATTCCATTTTTTTTCTATCAATCTTTTGTTTTTCGAAACATAGAAATAGTATAGTGAGTAGTAGTGGATAGTAGTAGTAAATAGCAGCGATACATATAGGGTTTTGATTTGAGAACAAGTAACAGTTAATACAGCATCTGTAATATTTTTATTTTTGCTTCGATTCTAAGGAGATATAGAATTTGAGAATGGGTCAACAGTTTCTTATATTCCGGTTTATGGTACAATTTGAGAAAGAGAGGTTTGTAGTTGTCTTAGACACGAGTTAACATCAACATCATCATGTGTTTTATTTTCTAGTGTACAGGAGAGGGAAAATTTAGTTGTTATTCAGTATACGCTTAGAGATAACAAGTGATGCATTTTAGGATCCATTTTTTTCGGGTTGAGGGCTTAAAACCGATTCTCTTATAATGATTATTGGCACGGGGTTCTTGCGAAGGTATGTTTCATGGAACATACTCTGTATGTTTGAATTGAATTTCCTAGTTTATTGTTCGTTGAACGTTCCTCAGCTTAACTAACAGAAACATGAAACTCTTGATTATTTATCATCTTTTCTGTTTTGTTTCGTCTGGTTTTGGTTTTTATTAATATTTTGTTTCCTGGAAATGAATTTATTTTTAGCTTAGGCCACATCAATTATATATTCAGTTGCTTGTCTCGCTTCGTCATTTTGTTGATTTGTTATATCCGACTAATCTAACATTTGTTAATTAAGTGTTTTTGTGTTTATTTCTCATACTGAATATCTGTTCATTCCTGCTATTCTAAATATCGTTCTGTCTGTTTTCAATGTTTAATGCATTTTGTTTTTATTTTTTATTTCCCCTCTATCATTCGGCTTACTCTGATCGCTAGCTGATAGGCCTGAGAATGTGTTCATTTATTGTTTCATCGAAGTTTTGTTTTGAATTGAGAATTTCATCTTTAAGACAGTTGAGAGAGATTTTTTAAAGGGACTATCTACATGAAAGCTAAAATTGTTATTGAAAACTGACAAATGATGTTGGATAATTAAATATGAAACAAATAAACATTTGCGACTCCACCGTCAAAAGTTATGATAATTTACATAATTTCCCAAAACGTACTGGAAGTGTCTAATAGCGTTCTTTTTAATGACAAAATTGAAAAAAAAATCCAAAAATATAATTCAAATCAAACAATTGGTTTCCATTTTCTTCAAAGAATAAAAATAATGGGCATAAGAAGGCATAGGTCAAACAAAATGATAAAACGGTTCAAGGTTTAAGCCCTTTAGCACACCGTCGCTTGGTTCGTTCTTTATTATTCATTTGAAGTAAATTCTTAGTACATAAAAATGCAATGTATAACACAAAACAGAAATTATTTAGCTTATAAATAGGAAATTTGGGCCAAATAGGCAAAACCTCATAGCATATTTTTGTGAGCAGCACATGGAAATTGGTAATCAAAAAGAAACACATTACAAATTATTATAACTTTTGCTGATTTAGTGAATTAATACATTACTGATTTTTTTAAATAGACTTAATAGATATTAGGTTTCGAAGAAAAAAAAATCAATATAAAAAGAAATGAAAAGGTCTGGTCCATTCAAAATCTGGAAACTTGATTTTTTTTTCTATAATTGTGCGATATTGACGTCCATGTTGGAATGTTACAAGGGTAGGGAAGAGGCGTTAATATTCTTTACGTTATTACGTTACGTTATTCTTTACTGATATAATCCTTAGTTGGCGTTCGTTCTAGAGAAACAACAAATAATTTAAATATGTTCAAATTTGTTTCCAAAAGTATAGTAGAAAGTAGAAATGAACATGAAACGAAATTTTTTTTACTCAAGTGAGCTCTTCGTTTTGCCTTCAACCGTTTGATATGTAATCATTATAAATACGAAATAAATTATTCCTTTCTTTTCATTTTGTTGACATTACATCTCCCACAGAGACAATGCTGACAATGCAAATTTAGGAACGATGCATCAAATTCTTCTGTTACCAAGAAAAGTGATGGATCCAACGGCCATAGACCCGGCAACAAATCAAGGACAATGATAGGAGTGTCGTATCATGGAAAATGAGTACTCCTGGATCGGGCAGGCGTAAGCTAGGGCAACAATTTTTCAAATACGCTGACCCAAAGTACCAATATCTTCTACAGTGGCGACAACAGTGTAGATCGTGGGGTTGCCTTCGTGGCGATCGGGAAAAAAATGAAGCGAGTTATCCGGTGAAAGAAGAATGGCCCAAACAACGGGTTATCGGGTATATGACGACGTGAAGGATACGTTCTGTTAGAGCCATGATGAGGCCAAAGAGAACTCAACACGCTATACAAATATTATCATTGGATTTTTTCGACTTTGGATTCCGTCCTTCGGGAAGATAGAAGGGTCATTCTGTAGATTCAAATGTGGACCGTCACGAAAAGTGGTCGGAAAATATAGACTAAATAGTATCTTAGCTGTCTTCCGATCGAATTGGGAGATTTTGGTATCAATCGATAGACGAACTCTTTAAGAATTTGTCCAGCTTTTATCAGCGATAATTTAAAATCGCCAATCTATTGGAAATTGGATTTTCGTCAACCAATGTTAAAACCGGTAAACCAATAAATCCCGTACATGTATTATGAGCACAGACATCAAAATCGTACAACTTACAGACTGGGTTCTAATTCTCAGCTCATTCAAGATTTCACGGAGAGCGGACACGAGGGCTGCACACTACTGTCACAACGATGACACCGGTAGAAGCAGTTCAATGGTGTCTAACGTGTTTCAGCGATTTATCATCGAGTGGCTAGTAGCAGTGAAGTGGATTTCTTTCTCAAATCTGATTTTCGGTACGAAAACCCTCCCTTTTATGAGCGCGGCTGGGACTCTGGAGAAAGCCGTGTTGGGTGGATCTACGACCTCGTTCTTGTTCACTTGGAGCTGCTGTTCTTGGTGGCGTCTTTAGTACTCTCCAAGACGGCGTGCTTGGCTAGCTCGCCCGGAAGCAGAAGACGGACGGTGATTGTTGAGCGTTTGTTGTAGTGCCCGTTGCAGCCATCGTCGCAACCGTTTTTTCGTTCTGCCGATTGGTCGCGAAAACAGGACCTCAGCTAGCCAGTATCCGATTGCAATGGATCAGGCAGCCGATGCTATTTGCGTTGGCTCGCTGGCTCCGCCTTTCATTCGTTCGCTGTCAGTGCTGCCGAGCAAAACAGCAGGGTCGAGGCACTTTCTTCAAAGTGCAAATCATAATCGCTTGGTCTCGGTAGCAGCGCAAACCCTCGTCTAGGGGAACACTGCAAAAATTTATTCCCGTGGATGACGTCTCAAATCACTAAGAGGCTGACGTTGGCAGTTGGGTGAATTTTTTTTTCACGAGTCTGATTTTAGATTCGTTACTTTTATGATTGAAAAGGCTCATTATTGAAAACAATTCCATGCTTTTCAGAACCATCATTTTACACAAGAGATGTGACAAATAATTTTCGAAGTGCAAATGGTCGGGGTCCAGCGAAACCGTACCAAGCGCCTTTTTGGGTGATATTTTGCTCGTAGAATGAAAACTAATAGTTATTCATATCAGTTCATTCGTACATTCGTTGTTGGATATCCTCAGTTATAGGGTAGAAGGATATCCAATACGATTTGTGATCGAATGAATGAATTGCTACACGGAAATTTGTACAAGAAAAAGGGTAATTTTTCATTGGCGCTTGGTGCGATTTGGCTGTCACAAGCGCTCACCGAAGAGGCCCGGTGCAATGTTTTTCGTTGGCGTCAGAAACAGTGAAGTGCATTTTTTTCACATGAATCTGAATTTTGTCTTCGTAAGAAATCGATCTTTTTTCGGACCGCCATTATGAACAATTCATAAAATGTTTTCTATATTACAAACACAACTTTAAACGCACATCTTTTCTGAGTGTGTTTGCGGCGCAGATTATCCGGACATTAACCATGTCGCGTGGGCGTGCGATGAGCATCGTGGCCCCAGATCTACGCTAAAAGAACATCTCCGGGTCCGAGGAAAACAACGAAAACCTATTAGGGAAGTGTTGGCGGGTCTTGACCTCGAATACATGTCCCTTGTCCACCAATTCTTGAAAGTAGCAGATGTTAGGCTGTAACCATTGTCCCCTTGTCGTACCCCATCACGAATGTTTTCTTCTTGTTGCTCATCAATGTCTGTCGTTATTCCCTCTAGTATTTCTTCCTCTTGTTGTCTCCCAAGAAAATATTTGTTTGTTCCGTTACAGATGAAACATCGTTAAGCATCTAATCCATGTAACGATTAGAATCGTAATTAGTCAATACCTTAAGGGGATACGGGAAGCACAAACAATCATCAAATCGTCATCATTTTCATCATTGAATGCTTAATTTTTTTTCTACAACAAATATGATTTTGAAAATGTATCAGCGGCGCGTGCTTACTCTCCATCTACATGCTGATACATTTACAGTTTCATCAAACAATTAAAAACGGAAATATGCCGCTCCAAAGTTACGAGGTGATAATGCTAGAAAGAGACAAAAGATAGGAAAAATAACACGGTGTGTAGTGCTTCCCCGAGTCACCTTAAATCCCCCTCCTTTCCCTTTGTATTATTGTATTCCCTAACCTCGACCAAACCGCGAGTTTATTTATAAGAATCAAGATTAAAATTGTACTAGAAACATGATTTCGGCTCCGTAGCGCTTTACGGCTAATGAGCCTCTCAAATAAACAAAACATTAAAAAAAATACAAACACAACCGCAAATAATGCATGACGTCTAGTGAAATAAATCCATATTCATTCTTTAAAAAATAAATGATACAGTAAAGTCGCAGGGGACGCCTGATGACAGCACTTCAATGGCAAAGATGTATTCGATAGCTGTCATAACCAGTGCTAATAAATTTCGTCTCATGAATTTGAACGCCGAATAGTAAATCTAGTCAGCCATTTTTTGCCCCTTTATTTTTCCATGCCATCCCCGTTGATCAGTTAATCTCTTGAATTAAAAGATTTTATCCTGTCAATTGAAATACACGTCATTTGAATGACTGGTGGTCGGAATAATGAAAAATTTAGCTAAAGATGACTCCATAAATTGATACAAGGCAAATTTTCAAACTGACATTATATCCACTAAAAGTCAATCAAATGAATAGATCTTGGCTACTCAATTAAGATCTCGATATCCAATTGAGATCTACGTAGGCTTAACATTCGGGATAAAATCCTCAATTTACATTGAGATCTCACGGCGCCGGTCACAGCAGCCTTAGATCAGCGTCAGTAAACATATTCGGAAGTGTGCGCCCAATTGGCGGTCGTGTCTCAGATACAACCTTCTAATTTCTAATGCGGACGTTTTTCGCCTCTGACATTTCCTGAGTAATTTGCGATTTGGTTCATGTTTAATTTGTCAACAAACGTTTAAAATGTAAATTCCTATCAAAATAAGCACTATCTGAGAAAATCACGCTATATGCCCGACAAGTTAAGCCATCATCTATCAGATACTGGAATGGTTGTTTCAATAAACGTCAGGTTTCCGTCGCCATTTGCACGAAAAGCACCAAAATTTAGAATATGGCCACCAGAGACGCGTCCTCGTTCCGAGATGCTGGTGGCCAAGGAAAGAAAAGTCGATCGAATAAAAAAATGCCGGATCGAGCAACAGTTTTGCTGAGGAGAAATCGGTTCACCACCTACCTGCAATCAATTCTGTTAAAATTATTTCTAGGAAACCACTTAAGTGGTTAATTAATATTCTTGAGGGCTTCAAGCAATATTTCCAGAATATTCACAGGATTTAATTTAACTATTTTCAGGATAAATGTTTCATTTCAAGGATTTATTAGGAATTACGTGACAGAAGCATGACATACATCTTGGAATTCTCATGATTTCCAGAAATGGTTGGTTATGCGGATCCAAATCCAGAAATTCCTACCAAAAAACTAAATCACAATTCCAATAACTTTTGAAATTTTGTTCTTTAACTTTTATATCTTTAGATCGTTCTTAAGGTGAAACTGTCCAGAAGCCAAAAAATACTACCTCGCATGTTCAGAGGCACCAATATAAAACAAAGAAGCAGCAAGCGTAGAACAAAAAGATGACAGGTGCTCAGTATTGATAGTGGTGCCCAAGATGAATACACCACTAGGTGTTCCAATCTACCAAATTCACGATTCAGCCATCTTGGATTTTAGTATGGGAGAGCCAGCCGTTTTGTTTATGTATTGCACCGAAAATGAATTTTTCACCCCCGCCTTCTTCTCGCCCATAAACTGGGCAGATTGAAACACCTAGCTGTGTATTCATCTTGGTGGTGCCCTTGAAATCGCGAGGTTAAAAAAAATGGATTCCGTAAAGTTTGTCCTTAAACGTTAATCTTTTAGGATTTTTTAATTTCTTTAGAATATTATTGATATCAAATTTTATTTATTCAAATGTTATCAGTTTCTTACGAATTCAATGAATCCTGCCCTAGAATACTTCTTACAATCTATCCAAACATGCAAACAACTATCACAAACTTTAAAGATTTTTGTAAGTTTTTATTTATAGTTTTATTAACTCTGTTTGACATTTCTCCACCTCAATTCCGGCGACTGACGTGAAAGCATGGAACAAAAGCATCGCCAGCCAGGACTGGGGAAACAAATGAAGGGCAGGGCCAATAACACCGCTGTCTACCAAATCCCTTGCGGGAGAAAACCTAAATATCCTGCAGCATCAGGGACACACTGGCAGCCAAATCTGTCAACCTTACAGTTCACATTTGTTTTCATGGGCGTAGCCAGGATTTCAAGTAGGTGGGGGCAGCTGGGAGATCTCCAAGAGTTTCTCTGGAAATTCCTCCTGGAATTATTACAGGAATTCCACTGGCAGTTCCCTCAAGAATTCCTCCAGGATTTCCTCCGAGATGTATTCCGGTAGTTCTGTCGGCAGTTCCTACGGGGGTTCCTCTGAAAATTCTTCTGGGAATTTCCTCCAGGAATTCATTCAGTTTTTTTTTTCTGAAATTCATTTAGGCTTCTTCAGGAATTTATAGAGGAATTCCTCCAGAAACATCTCAGAGAATTACTCGGAGGTCGGAGGTCCTCTGATGGTCCAGCCACATACCCCTACAAAGGTTTCAAGATTTTTCCGAGAATTCTTCTGGTAGTTCCTGCGGAGGCTCCTCTGAAAATTCTCCCGGAAGTTTCTTCAGAAATTCCTCCCGGAGTTCCTGCGAGAATTCCTCCAAGAGGAATTTCCGGGGGAACTTCTGGAAGAATTCCCGGAGAAATTCTCAGCAGAATTCTCGGAGGAACTGCCGGTGGAACTTCTGGAGGAATTTCTTGAAGAACTACCGGAAAAATTTCTGGAGGAATCCCATGAATCCCATTTGGACATCCCATGAAATTCCTACCAAATACCCTCCAGGAATTCCCTGTGTAGTTCCTGGAGGGATTACCGGAGGAGCTCTTGGAAAAAAACTCTTTGAGAAGCTCCTGGAGGAACTCCCACTAGCTATTTCAGAGCAATTCCGCAAGGAAGTCTTGAAATAATTCTTGGAGAAGTTCCTAAAGGAATTTCCGGAGAAATATCTGAAGGAATTTCTAGAGGAATGGTCGATGAGGAAATTGATATTTTCAAAACAACGGGTCGACGCGATCTCAGCGCAACGCGCTATTGTAATCCAGCCTTGACCAACTGAGGACAGAAGAGACTATCCGGCAATCCTATGGTCCGCTAGCTTTTGGGTTTTCCGCAAATACAATAAAAAACTCACAATCACTTCACGGACAGTCGTCGCAAGTGGTAGTGGGCCGCATGGCATCAACGTCTTTTCTTCTTGGAATAACTGATAGACCCTGGTCATCTTGGCTGAGCGTGGTTTTATAAAAGCATTGAAATATTGTGTTTGGTAGAGATTTTGCCATCCTAGAGTAAATTAATAATGCCATAAAGAACGAGCATCACAAAAAAATATTCCGAAGAGTGGTTTATGATTTTAAAAACTATACATTCTAGAATGGTCTTGCTTGTGGAAGCTTGTGACTCCTGCAAGGATGTTATCGATCATTTAGTAGTTTGTCAATAACTTACCACAGAGGCTTAATTTCAAAACGTGTTGTATGGTGGACTTCTAGTGCGACAGTTTTTCTACAACTCTCGGCGGAAGGAGTATCGGCTGAGTACCGCCAGAAGCTCGAAGAACGGATAAGTGCAATGGGAGTCGATCCATGGAGAGGTGAGCACTACAGCACGAGAAGTGGTAGGCACTGCACAGAGGTGACCCAGGACGGGTTGGTTCGATGTGGAGTGTCAGAGAGTGACAGACGAGAAGAACGTTGCCAGAAGCCGGATGTTGGTGTCGGGTACCCGATCGAATAGAGATCAGTACAAGGAAGCAAGAGCAGCCAAAAAACGATCACACCGCAGGAAGGAGAAAGAATATGAAGAACTAGTGATTAGCGATGCGCAGGAAAAAAAATGGAGCAGAACGATATGCGGAGGTTTTATGAGTCTGTAAATGGCGTGCGGAGAAAGACAGCGCCATCACCCGTCATGTGCAACGACCAACAAGGGAATTTGCTGACAGACAGAAACCGAAGTGGCTGCCAGGTGGAACAATACTTCGAGACTTTGTTGGATAGTGGAAGTGACGGTGCATTGGTGAGCAGAATAAATATTAGCGACGATGGACAAGCTGTGGAGTCGCTTACACTAGATGAGGTTAAAAAAGCTGTTAAAGGCTGCGGGGAAGGACCAGCTCCCGGCTGAACTTCTCAAATAAGGCAGTGAGGAGCTTTATGAAGTTCTCCACCATATTATGTCGAAAATATGGGAACACGAGGAAATGCCTGCTAGCTGGTTGGACGGCCTTATTTGCCCTTTCTTCAATTAAGGACACAGACTGGAGTGCGCCAATTACCGAGGAATAACCCTCCTTAATTCTGCGTACAAAATTTTGTCCCTTTTTCTGTTCAACAGATTGAGACCGCTTGAAGAGTCCTTCGTCGGCGAATACCAAGCAGGTTTTCGTGAGGGCCGATCAACGATAGATCAAATGTTATAAATTCCGGGAGTACAACTTGCAGACACATCATCTGATTATTGATTTCAAGGCGGCGTTCGATTCAGTGAAACGGAATGAATTATGGCAAATTATGCTTGAACATGGTTTTCTGGCGAAACTAATACGGCTGATTCGTATAACGTTGGACGGATTGAAATCAAGTGTAAGGGTTGCGGATGAAATATCGACGTCATTTGTTACCTTAGATGGATTAAAGCAGGGTGATGCACTCTCGAATCTACTGTTCAATATAGCACTCGAGGGAGCGATTAGGAGAGCTGGTGTGCAAAGAAGCAAGACCATTATCACAAGATCGCATATGCTCCTGGGATTTGCGGACGATATCGATATTATCAGGATTGATCGCCGTGCCGTGGAAGAGGCTGCCGAGGAACTGTAGCCCATTAAGTATCAGTGTGCCAGAATGGATCGGTCAAATATTTAAAGCACGAATTTGAATGGATTAATTTCCTGATATATTTTTCCTCAGCATTCAATGGACCCGATTCTGTTATATTTTTTCTGAAAGTAATTGTAAAAGTTGGCATCGTTCGAGTTTTCTTTTCCTGACGTCAAAATTTTGAAAAGTAATTCCCCTTCCTACGCTAAGCAGAATATAAGCCCCTATTTATCCATATGATACGCGCTTACCCATGATCATGGGTAGGACATTGCTTCGACTATCCCACCCAGAGACATTCATTCCTAGGACATGTTCTACTTGTCCCACCCACTTCCGGCGCCATATTGATGACCACCTTCGTGCTTGACACTCGGTCGCTGTTTTTTGGATTCAATTTTCTATTCGGTTTGCGCCATACTCTAACCAGCCCATCCAATCTCACAATGCTAAACTTGTCGTTCGAGAATATGGCGCCCTTTCTTAACTATTTGCGGACTGACCTAAAGAGGTTTGCCAACTATGACCTTGCTGTCAGCAATAATAATGGAGTTGTGACGGTCAATATGCTTCGACTTACAGTCTCTCTCCTGGAAGCAGTTTGAAGTGGTTCAGTTCTATATCACATATTGAACCGACGATCGAGACCCAATTTTCACATTTCTTTCGGCATTTTACTAAACGGAACGGATAAAACTTTCTACAGCACTCTGCTCGCGCTAGTTTTCTGACAAACTGACATGCACGTTTAATTTTTTGGCGATAATCAGGTATTATAATATTCCAGATGAACTTTGTGCCCTCACTTTTGACTTTGTTTCACGTTTAACAATAACATTTCCTGATCCTGTGAAATTTGGGTTCTCTACGGATTATGTTCATTTTCATTTATTTAGTTTACATCTAAACAGAAAACACTGAATCAACAATTTGACGCCACAATACACGGTTCGAGGCCGCATCTCTCCATCCTCAAATGCGCCCCACGCCCCACGGATTAAGTAACAGATGCTGATGGGCAAATGTATTTTTCCCGGTCTACCTTTACGGATATGAAGCGTGGAAGAGAAGCCAGGAAATGATGCATGGCACAGGCGCATAAATCATGAGCTATGTCCAGTGTACAAAAAGAACAAAATTGTATATCGTGTAAAACGCGGCAAATTTTGGAGGTCGTAGTGTGAAAATAGGAAGAAAGAATTTGATGAACAATATTTAATTGAAGTACATATAAAGTCACGACGATTATAAAGCTCCAAAATACTCCAAGCATAGATGTAGCGACGTTGTAGATATACTCTTGTGCACTGCTCAGAGGAAATACTGTTTAATAGGAAGTAGTCATTCATTTCTTGATAATTCCAAGAAATTTTTAGGCAAATGATTGGCTATGCGATGTAGGTCGAGTACTGTACCTATTTGTGCCATTCAGATCAATAGTCAATTTCTGTCGATGTCTATTCGGGGGTATTTGTTTCATTCGGATTAATGGTATTCGAGCAAATAATGTCATTCGGACGATTGTTATAAAACTAAAAGGTCCCGTTTTTTGCCAATTTTGACACTACGCCTCATCCCTACAACTAAAATTCCTACAATCTCGAAATATTGCTGATTTAAAAGTTCCAGATTCAGAATGGATCACAAAAGACATGAAATCGGTTCGACCAACGATAACAAATAAAAGCGTCAAGCAATTCTATAGTTCCATCTGAGTGCATAGAAAAGTGATATGAGAACCACGAAGGGACTGAAAGACAAATTTTAGTTATATGCGGGCCGAAGCTTGAATTGGGACTTTGTTCATCTTTTTACTTTTTGTTTTGTTTTGTGTTTCTGGATCTCGGATCCCGAAAAAGACAATTTTCATAAGACGGATTGAATTGTGCACTGTTCAGGGCACTTACTGGGTTGCTGTGAATCAAACAGCCCAGTCATCTTCGTTTTATGATCCTTAATTTTACAGAAATTTGTTTGTTCTCCTCGATCGATTCGCCAATAATGTTTCAAACCCCCTGGTATTTCGCGTGGTAGGTATTCCAGACGCAAATTTGCTTCAATATTCGTTCAGCTTCTTATAAATGGTTTTTGGTGGAGATCAGATCTCGGAACTGACCTACTGTTGCATAGATCTAATGCGCGTGTTTGGTGTTTGTAATTGTTTGGATGTGCTTGTGTGATCTACTGGATCTACTCCTTCTTGCCGCGTCGCATGATCCGACGATAGAAGTCTCGGACTCGATCGTGGACGACGACTACCGGCAGAAGCTGTTGCGGTTGCTCTGAACTACTTGCGGTATCTTCTGCTGCTAGGGGTGGTTCTTCTACATTGGAGTGTGACGCCGACGCCGAAGTCGATGGTTCCGTTGGGTGACCGTTGTCGGGACAGTTGCTGCTGCCAGCGCTGGTGGACCCGTTGCCATGCTGACTATGCTGGTGCCCTAGACCGAGCATCGTACGCAGCTTGGCAATGGGATGCACTGCCAGGGCCGATGTTAGCGAACCGGCTCTGGACAGACGACGGTGGTGGTGACTGGAGGACGATCGATGCAACGGCGGCGGCGGCTGGTGCGAAACGAGAGAAGTGCATTCCCCATATTACTGGTCGTCCTCTGGGGGTTGTTTTGCGAGCGCTAGCAAGATCATGGTCAGCTCTTTGCGGGAAATTTTGCCTTCTTTGTCATAGCCGACCCCTCGCAGGATGGTCTCCTCGAACTCGTTCAGGTCCTGCGCGTCGTAGTCCTGGAGGTGGGCGTAAAGATTAAAATAATTGACTTGTGTAAAGCTTCGCATTCATACCTTTTTGACAAGCTCTAGCAAGTCTTTCAGGAAGCCGCGAAGCTCTTCATTCTCGATGGATCCATTGTTGTCCTACGCAATAAAAATGATGAAAATAATTAGATAATAAACATTCGTAGAATGAGAATGATTCCTATTAAACTTGCTAATTACTATTTATATCTAATTTATAACTTCCAAATTATAACTTACAAATGTTAGTGCAGATAAAACGCTTTAGGTTTACTCTTATTACGAATTAAGTACTGTCCATTTAATTCCACCAGTTAATTATCGTTATCTTTGCAGATACGTATTTCGACCACAACTGTGTGGTCGTCTTCAGTGTCTTGTACTTGACTCGACTTGAAGAAAACAATCGCAACTTACACTATTTATACTACGCTAGGTACCTAATCTAATCTTATTTGCCTACTTTATTTACCTATACAGTAAATTACATTATTGTTTAGGTAGAAACTTAGTAGTAGGCAAATAAGATTAGATTAAACCTAACATGTATAAATAGTGTGTTGCGATTGTTTTCAAGTCGAGTCAAGAATAAGACACTGAAGACGACCACACAGTTGTGGTCGAAATACGTATCTGCAAAGATAACGAAAATTAACTGGTGGAATTAAATGGACAGTACTTAATTCGTCTTAGACGGTTTAATACATTCCACTAAACGAGCTTAATATATTTTTCTTACTCTTATTGTCAAGTAAAAAGCTTTTATACATAAATCATTGAATTCTCTTGCCAATTTAGATTTATCTGCCCACTCAATGCTGCTGCAATTTATAGCCGTACTCACTCACCCTGTCGTATAGCGAAAACACCTTCTCGATGTCGTCCTTCGTCAGTCTGGCAGCGCCCTGCAGTTCATCCGAAGCGGAAAAGGAAGCATAAAAAAATAAATACCGGGATTAGTCCAATCTCACCAGGCACATCCATTTTTCCATTTCCCAGCTAGCTCCGATCTCTTCCAAGAAAGAACAGCAATAAAATTAAAATAGGAACCACAAAAAACTGCAACAATACAAAACAGTTTGCCCAATGGAACAAACACTTCAGCGAGAGAGATTGCCGAAAAATACTCATTACCGGCAGCGGTGTTCTCAACTGCAATCAGCTGGTTTGCCCATTTCGCTTAATCCACTTTCCTACAGAAACTTGAACTTGATCCAACAATCGAACGAACGGAATATTCTGAACAAACGCCAAAAATAAACAAGCATACAAGAACATGTGTACAGAGATTTTAGCAGCGGAAAGCGGAAGCAGAGTAGAAGCTTTGCGGGCGAGCAGTACATAAACACATCAAGAGAACAGAGGGACTGCTCAGCAAACATAACAATCGCGGAAATGAGATTCAAGATAACGATCCGGGAGTGAAAGGGGGGAAACAATTTTCTCCCGGTTCGGAAAAATGATGACAATCAGGCGACGAGTTTAACATCATCAGCGTGCTGTGCCAGAAGTTTATTGGGAAAGCTTTTCAATTTTGGTGCGCACAGAAGGGTGTTCGAAAAAAAGGAAATGTTTTACTACTCGCCTTATTAGCGTTTTCAAATATAAGCACTTGCTTACATAAAAAATCTACAAAATATTTAATACGAAAGTAGTTTCAAAAAAATTTTTTTTTTTTTGTGTGTTGAAGGTAAGAGTGTAAAACAGAAGACCATTACTCTACAGGATTCTAACATTGTAACACAAATCGAATATTTAAATTCGGTTTATTTTGTACATAATAAAACAATAATAATGTTCCTACTTAAATTCTAATAAAACCAAATTTGATTGTGTTTAACATAATTCGTTATAAAAAAACAGACATGTATTACTTTTTGGTTTAGCACCCTAACGTTTCTGCAGAGTGCACAGTCAGATGTTGCTACCAGAAACGACTACGACGATGAAGCTTTGAAATGGTGTGGCAAATGAAATCTCAACAAATGCAAACTCCACTGGCCAAGGATGCGATGCTATCAAGAAACAGGAAAGAGCTTCACGCCAGCCTTTGTTTTAATGAAGCAAGAAGCGAAAACTGTATCGTTTGAAAGTGAAAAGAAATGGGTCGTATTAGATGGAATGGGTTCTATAAAGAGATGAACATGTGAAACTATGTACATCGTTTATTGTTTTAGTTTTCCAAATAAACTCGGACTTTTGCAAAGTGGGTAGCTAGTTTTGTTTTTTAGTAAGAAGCAGTTAGTAAGAATAGCAGCAGTTAACGGAAGTGACAGGGGGGAAATTGGAAATTGGAACTGACTACAAAGGAGGGACGAAGTTTTTCAAAAGTAAAACCTAGGAGTAAATCGTGGCTGATAAGCATATTGTTTTTATTCCCTTGAAATGGTATATGTTGATCAGACTTCATTTGCTTTTATGCTGCAAGATAGGTCGAAATTAATTTTATGTCAAATTGAGTAATTTATATGAATCATTTGTTTGAGAAACTGCATAAGTCCCTATTACACAATTTCGAGAAAACAACGAAAAACTGTTTTTGAACAAATTGGCAACGAACCTTTCGATTTCTTCGATACAGATCAATAGTTTTTGGCAAAACTCAACACCCTGGGGCACTTTTAGTGCAAAAACTGTACTCCATAATTACTCTTCAAAGTGCGTGGACATATGTAGTTTCTCAAACAAATGAAAAAAAAAATCATACATTCCTGAACAAAAAAGTTGTTCTCGCATTTTTTGCCAGAATTCGTATTTTTGGAAGAGGATTCAGAATAAAAATCTCATTTTGGCCAAAAATGTTACAAATGCAGTTTCTCAAACAAACGCACAGTGGGCGCAGCAAGCTAAAAACGTGCGTTTTTTTTTTGCGTGCAAACGGTTGATTTGGCATAGGTGGTGTCTTCGGAAGAAAATTTTACCAAAAAATAAGAAATTTTTTTTGGAAGATTAGAGTGACCTAAAAATTCGCCTGTTACGGTGATCCAAAATTATTTTTTTTCATTTTCGTTCAAAAAATTTGAGCCGCTACAAAAGTAATAGAGCTTGAAAATCCAAACAACTTCGTAGAATATACAAACTCTCTATCTTTTAACGGTAGCGAGTTATGATGAAATTTCAAAAAATCGTATCCAAAACCAGTTTCTTTCAAGAAAACTTTTTTACTTATTATATAATACAATTTTACTATGTCCATATTTTTAATTGAGGCAAAGTGTGGCAGATCAAACACCAACCATATGAAAGTATAGACATCCAACTACCAAATGCACTCTGCTTTATTAGGAGGAATTCGGAGGAAATATTGATTTGACAAACATTAAGGTCAATAAATATTTTGTATAGCCTGATATAACGATCCTTGCAAGTTTGAATCATCGAAGTTATCCTGAGTTACTGTAAGCTATATAGCAAAAAGGATTTGTAGAATGCCGGAAGTAATTCTGGACTTCTCTTGAAGGTTAATGTACATTAATCACATTAATTAATAATCACGGTAATAAAGTTTTAAAAAAATCACATGTTTTAAACATTGTCTTTCTATACTGTCCATACTTCTGGAAAAAAAAAACTATCGAGAGAGCACTCGTAAATTTCTTGTGGGTTAGGATGATTGTTTTTGTGAAGGATTGTTTATATTCAGCAGAAAGTTTTATGGGATCGTTGAAGACATTCAATAAGAAACTGCACAAATATTGCGTGAAGATTGTGTAAAAATCATTGACGTGAAAAATTGTAAATTGAAATAAATGCTGCCAACACCTGAACGATATAATAAATATTTTTAGACTCTCTAACCCTAGAAACATCTCTAATAAGCTTTTACAGGCACTTTGGGATATTTCTAATTCACTTTAAAATCTAATATAAACTTCAATTCAGTAGTGCATATTTTGTACTTATATGCAAACCCAATTTATTTTGGGACATTAAAACTGTGAAAAATAAATCAGTTTTAATCCAAATGAGCTCAAATTTTCAGAGGACACTCAGAACATGGTAAAGAATCAGATGAGCACTGTGGAGCAAAATCGTTTTTTGAACCACCTTAATATATATATCATTGTATGTCATGTTACTCTGAATTGCATTCGGCATTATTAAACTTTTGTTCGAACATTCACTAAAATAATAATAGAACATCAAACCGAAATCAAATATCTTTTGAATAACTTGGAGGGGTTATACACGTATTACTTAAGCGATTTTTTGAGCTTTTCACAGTATTCTCTTTGGAAAAAAAAATGCATGTGGTTTATTTCATTTGGATCGTTGGAAAATGATAACCCCTCTCCCGCCTAACACATAAGCACTGACGTGGTTAATTTACAGCCTTTAAAATCTAAAACTCAAAAAGGGGCTATCCACAAAGTACGTCATGCATCTGGGGTTCCGAACAGTGCAACAGTGCAAAAAAGTTGCGTAAAGTACTTTATGAACCTTCCCAAACAAAATTGAGATTATTTAGCCCAGTGTTGAGAAATATCATTTCAGTGTCATAGGATTAGATTGCTAATAACTTTAATTTAATTTGTTTTATAATTTTACATGGGACAAGCTTTTAAGTAACTTTATTCCAAAGATTTTATGATGTTGATGAATCTAAAACGCTTGAAGGATCCTATACCGTTGTCTAACAAATGTTGGTTCTAAACACAAAGTGTAGAACACAAGAACGTAATTACAAAATTTTCACAAAGAGTAATATCCCGTCTGACCAACTTATAGGATCAAGAAGTTGGAAATAGCTTTTAAAAAAGCTATAAACAAATAATTCCCATAATACCTAAATGACACATCTCAACACTGCTCAGACCCAGAATGTTCCAGTGAGTGAGTGATGAAAGAAAACCAATTCACGCTGTAAAGAAACTCCTTGAAACTTGAGTTAAAATAAGTACATTTCTATACATTTGTCAATGCATTTACAATGAAGCTTATATAAAAGCAAAATTTCTAGAGGAACTTTTGTCGGAATTTTCTGTCGAAATTCTATGAAGAAGTTTCGAAGATATTCCTGAGGCAGTCTCCCGAGAAGCTCCTGAGTGAATTCCCGAAGCAATTCCGTGGGGAGTCTGGGAAGGAGTTTCTGGGTAAATTCCTGGACAATTCTCGGAGGAATCTGAAAGAATTTTCGGTAGAATTCTCAAAATACCTGATAAAATTTCCGAAAGAATCTTTGAGGCATTTTTACGGAATGTTTTTGATAGAATTTTTGGGGTGGCATATCAAAAGTATTTCAGAAGTAATTTCGAAAGAATTGAAACATTCCTAGAGAAAATCCTGAAGGGTTTCATAAAGAAGGTATATCTGAATGTATTACTGGAGGAATTATTGAAGCAAATTCCAAAGGAATTTTTGAAGGATATCTGGATAAATTGCTGGATAAGTTTTGGAAGAAGTTTCGGAGTTATTAACGGAAGAATTGCCGGAGATTTTTTTGGAAGTAGTTTATTACTGAATTCACGAACTAATAACTTGATCAATTATCCCGAGAATATATAAATCAAATATTCTTTATATTATATTCTTTAACAAAATACATTGCTTTGAGATCTAACTTCATCACAAATCAGAGACGGTTCATGAATGTATTAATATCGTTATTGCAATTAGTTGTAGACGCGTTCGTCTTTGAAACGTATATAAACGATTCATGGTGATTCATATCATTATTCATTTTCAGAAATAATTTAGTGTAAATGAATATCGACTAAATTATTTCATTTTGCATAAATAACTTTGAAAGAGTTTGACGATGATTGGTTAATAATAATAAATAATCAAGCAATAGGCCATCTTATGAAGCAAATTCGGTTAGCTGATCGAAATTATATTATTAACAGATAGTTCGTCGAAGTCTTTTGTTTTCACATTTCTGCAACTTTCTCTCATTTGACAAATGAAAAGTAATTTTGGTTAGCATTAGTATTAGTATTAGCATTGTTACGGTGTAATTCGTAGATTGGACACTAGTGATACTCATGTTTTACTTTTGAGATCCTTATCTAGAATGCTATCAGAAATCAAGAAGGGGAGTGGTTCTTGATTCCAGTCTTAAACAAAAATAACAAAAGCATAAGGATTACTACTCCTGGCCACGCCCATCTTCACCGTAACTAGGGAGAGGAAGTGTTGATGTAGTACTTACTTAACGAGAGGCCACCGACTTAGTGACACCCTCATAAGTACCACGGAGTTGGATAATCAGGAAGGTATTCGTTGGGTCAGGATTTCCCTGTAGCTGGCAAAGTAACCGTGGTAGATCTTACCCCGTAACACGCCACGTAAAGGTGTCTACCCAGCATTACGGGTCTGACAAATAGAAAGTAATTTTGGTTTTACAAAAAAGGATTATATTCCATAAATGATATTTTCATCAGCTGATCAAAATACGAAACAATTTTTTTTCGATTCCCCTATCGAAGTTCGGCACAGCCATAATTCATGCCATGTTTCGATTTTTTCCAACAGTGAATTATATTTGCGGTACCCAGCATTTTTTATAACTTTTTGCCTTTCTCGTATACAAAGTATACGTAAAGGCTATATGCTCGCTCCAAAAACAAACTTCTTATAGGAGGCTCGGAGACCCATAGTGTTATATACCAATCGACTCAACTCGACGAATTGAGGTGATGTCTGTTTGTGTGTATGTATGTATGTTTTTTTTCTTGCTAAACAATGGAGGGGGAATCTGCTCAACAGACATCCTGGGTTGACCAGGAAGTGCGGGGTTAGGGATCACCGAGGAAGGCAGGACTACATTCCCGACCCGCTAAACCGTTTCCATTGCCGCCAAGCCCATAGTCCCTTCGGTACAACCAGAAAGTAATGCTTCAAAGGGGGGCCAGTGCACAACGCACCCTCGAGGTTAGCTGCGTGTCCTTGCAGCACCGAACATCGTAACTCGCTTTTATAGAAGAACACCATGGTATCGTGCCAGCGCGTTGCCGGCTTTCCAGGTGGCCTTACCACGCCCTATGTCCTCGGAAGGTGGGAAGGGTCGACTTCGCGCCTGCTTCCCTCTGCAAATTAGTATAAAAATCATTTTTTAAATATATTCATGGACCACCATATTATTTTATTTCGTTTGAAACACTGATGCTATGTACATATTTGCACTCGAATTGTTAAACGTTTTGTTTTCACAAAAATTATTAGAAAGTTTTTGGAAAAATGAGTGGGGAAATATGTATATCTGAACTGTTTTTCATGCATTTTCTCATTCATCACCGCAATGAGCTTAATGTCGTTCAAATGATTACAATATAGATGGAAATGTGAGCAAAGCATCTTTGAGAAAAATAAAATCATGCGGATTGATATGCCAAATGCATTCTGTTATAATAAAAGCAACTTGGAGGAGCTATTGGTTTGAATTACATAAAAATGACTCAAGCTTATATAAAGGTGCTAAAACACTATTGCTGGGAATAGTCACGTTTAAGGTAATTATACAATCAAACCATGTGGTGAATTTTAAATTCATCACACGGTTTTCTATTCCTATTGTCAAAAGTTCAAATCTAACGTAATAATTTTCGTACAATGCTGAAATTGAAGTCGATTGTTTATCATAAGTAAGCAAACGATCTACGGATGTTTCATCACCATGGGCGTTTTGGTTCTCTCATTTCGTGCTCTTGAAAAATCACTAGAAAAAGCACGTGGTTTCCAAGATGGCTGATTTGTGGCTTTGTTGTATAACCACCTTAAATACTTTTTGAGAGCAGATTCCATTTCGATCAGCTTCAAAGCTGTAACATAATTTATTTATGATTAATTTACATAATAAATTCATAGTTTTAATCTTACATTCTAGTATTATAATCTAGCGGACCTTTTTGCCTTTCTCGTACAACAAAGTTGTACCGAAAGGCTATCATTTCACTCCGAAAACGAGCTTTTTATAGAAGCTTCGGAGTCCCATAGTGTTATATACCAAACGACTCAGCTCGACGAGCTGAGCAAATGTCTGTCTGTCCGTGCGTATGTATGTGTGTGTATTTGTGTGCACAAAAGCTAAGAAAAACATTAGTCTACTTTTCATACAGTAATTCTTAACCGATTAAAGCGATCGATCGTTGCATTTGAAAGTTATTAAGAAAATAGTACATCGAACCATATCAACGCCATATAAGGTTGGTGTCTTGGCTAAATGCGAGAAAGGCAGTATCACCACTCGGTGAATTAAGTTGGGGTTTTCCCAACATACGAGTCATTTTAAATTCCTTCGATGTACTCGACTGTAACTCCTAATGTACGAAAAGGGCACATAAAAGCAAAAGAAATGCCTTAAGCATGTAGAAGAACGGTGTTAAACTCATTTATGAGAAAATGTATGAAAAATGTTTAGATATATTTCCCAACACATTAAAAAAAAAATTTTTTTTGTATCTTTATCTGTATCTGTAAGCCTCCTTATTTCAGTCCTTGGCTGGCTCACCTCCGAAAAAAAGAATTTTGTCCTGTCAAAACGTTTACCAATTTGGATCCAAATATGTACAGAGCATCGAGCGAAATAATTAAAATGATTAAACGGTAGGGTGTTCCATGAATATATTTAAAAAATGATTTTTATACTAATTTGAGTCACTTTAATTTTTGTCAAATCAATATTTCCTCCGAATTCCTCCTAATAAAATAGAGTGCATTTGGTAGTTGGATGTCTATACTTTCATGTGGTTGGTGTTTGATCTGCCACTATTTGCCTCAATTAAAGATATGAACATAGTAAAATTGTATTATATAATATGAAAAAATCGAATAACTTCTCTAATATACCTTCGAAATATCCACATTTTTTAGGAAAACGTGTGATTTGATGTACTTGTTTAATTTGTAGAACATGTCAATGTCGAAAAACGATAAGAAAAAAAGTTTTCTTAAAAAAAAATTGTTTTAGGTACAATTTTTTGAAATTTCATCATAACTCGCTACCGTTAAAAGATAGAGAAATGGTATATTCTACGAAGTTGTTTGTATTTTCAAGCTCTATCACTTCTGTAGCGGCTCAAATTTTTTGAACGAAAATGAAAAAAAAATTTTTTTGGATCACCCTAACAGGCGAATTTTTAGGTCACCCTAATCTTCCAAAAGATTATTTTTTGGTAAAATTTTCTTCCGAAGACATCACCTATGTCAAATCAACCGTTTGCACGCAAATACATAAACGCACGTTTTTGGCTTGCTGCGCCCACTGTGAAACGGTTCAAATATAGTGACGGGTTTTCTCTTGATGCTAAAATACGTAACTGTAAAGTTACAATCTAGTGGGGGATTAAATAGAAGAATAATTAATAATATTATGGCAAGGTATTTTGTATTATTGAGTCAACTTACGATTTTTTGTTCAGGTACTCATAATAATTACCAAGTGTTACCATGTTGCTTGACATACTCTTACCCAGTACTGGAATTTCTCATTTTCAATAAGAGATGTCACGCGATGTTTACATATCTGCCCCTTTCAAAATCTATTGAAACGCGAAGGATGAATGGCATGCTACAAAAATCTCAAAAAATATTTGTTCCGTGACAGGTCATGAAAGTGTGCAATATCTGATTTATTTTTGTGTTTATTTTCACTTTCAACTCGGTGAATTAATCAAGTATTATTATTTTATCGACTAGTCACTATTTTTCGCATGTATCTATTAAAACAACTTAGAAATTTAAATTTTAAAATAAAGCACAACATCCTTTCATGACTGCCTTTCATGCGAAATTGATCAAAGTACCCACGATTCTTTCATTTGGTCGCCTGAAATAGAAAAAGGCGCTTTGCTCTCTGTCTTATGACGATCACGACCTTTTCCAGTACTGCTCTTATCAACAAGTGTTCGAAATGAGTATATTTTACTTCATAAGTTGACGCCTCTGTGCAGAGTAGATTTTGTCTACGAGATCCAGGGACTAGACAAGACACAATGAAGTATCCCCCAACGTGTAACGCAATTGCTGCCGCAGTTCTGCCGTAATCTGAAAAAGTGACGTATACGCCATTTTCCAAAAATGGTGTTAACGAGTACTACTCATCGAGCTCTTTAACAGAAAAATGGAAAACATGCATGTTGTAAAATGGCTGTTACGTCACTTTTCCAGATTACGGCAGAGTTGGCGACTGCGATTCTGTCGCCGTTGGTATGGAAGCGTAAAAGGAACAATGCATGTAACCAGCAATAAAGCAGCAGCGACAGTCGCGTTACGTATGTTTGGAAGAACCTTGAAGGATGCCAAAGAAGCATTTACTCGTGCTACTGATAAAAATGCATTGATATCTTCCGAGCCATTTCAATTTTATGGCATATGAGCAATCTCTCCAACGCTTATTCAGAAAGAGGAAGAGATAATTACTTTTCGACTTTCGACTTACTTTTTACTATGTTTTTACTGAGGACCGAAAACAAGTAATTTTAGGAGGGAATCTGTGGGAATCGAACTCACACCTTCCAGTACGCTAGACAGGTACTCTACCACTATGCTTCGGAAAACTTAATGCTACCCTCATTAAGTTAACCTAGTGTTAAACTTATCGTAGCATAGTGGTAGAGCACCCGTCTAGCGTACAGGGAGGCGTGGGTTCGATCCCTACCGGTAGGCAGTAGATATTTTTGCATATTTCATAAATATCCTCCTCTTCAAAACACTTATTTTCGGTCATCAGGAAGGAGGCTTCGAAGTGGTTGGCTATGTATATAACGTGGTCATTATGATGCGGGGCAATGTTGAAGGATTCTGGACACTACCCATAATGCCATTACTCCGAATGAGTTACTACCCCTAATGGGACACTATTCCATATGAGCAAGTATCCCGATAAGTCATTTTTTCAAGTTCATACTTTATTTCAATGAAAAAAAAAAATGTTACTCAATAAAACTTTTTAGAATTCATAAGAATAAACAATAGTTTGTCCTTCGCCTGCAGTATAGAACTAAGTTAGGGAAGGAGGGGCAATATACTCTAGCTAAGCAAAGACTGCTTTAATGTCTTAGCTGTATCGATTTTCATTGGTATTTTTACCTTATGCAACAGTTAAACAATATAGCTAGCTGATGCAATTTGAAAATTGTAGAAAATCTAAATCATATTGATAATATCACATTTAAAAAAGTGGTAATATTTCGTTGCCGTAAAACTCATGAGGCAAAACGCCTTCTAGCTGGCAGCTTTTTAGAACAACGCACCACGCGTCGGCGAATCCGCATTCTGGTATGGACAGTGCGTGGAGACGCGTAGTACATTATAGCCGAAATGTTAGATGCTTCATCAAAATGTGGAAAATTTCGTTTTTTCCAACCTTCCTACCTTTTACTTGATACTTTTTTTTTGCCTAACCCACATAATTTTTGGTCTAGTTTTATAACGGCGGGGGGCGTTTTGGGGCCTCTTCAATTATTCTTACTCCGTAAAATCCCGTTCCACTTCGTATTCAAGAAGAGTTCTGAAGGGTAGGAGTAGATTATGTGGCACGTTCTCATGCAGAGTGTTGGAGACAATTGCGGTCCACTTCAGCATGGCTATAGGGGCAACAAGTTTAAATTTGTTTCTTGATCGCTGTAGAAAAAACAACGGATTCTGGATGACGCGTGGTCTATATTTCAGAATCGACGAGTGGGGGATTAAGGGTGAGTGAATGAGTGAATGAGTGAGTGAGTGTGAGTAAGTGAGTGAATGAGTAATAGAGAACCCAGGCAGCACACATGTTCCATGTTCAATTAGGTTACAGAACTCAGATTCAGTCACCCACAAGTTGCTGTAACCATTTTCGCCTGATTTGTGCTGCTCGGAATGAATGAATGAGTAAAAGTGAGTGAGCGAATGAGAAGAGTGAGTGAGTGAGTAAATAATAGTAGTGAGAGTCAGTGAGCAAGAATGAGTGAGTGAAGAAGGAATGAGAGGGAGTGAATGAGTAAGAGGAGCGAGTGATTAAGTGAGTAAAATTGAGTGAGTGAAAGCAAGTGAGTTGTAGGAGTCAGTAAGTAAATGAAAGAGTGAGTAAGAGTGAGTGAGTGAGTGAATAAGAGGAAGTGAGTAAGTAAAAGTAAGTGAGTTAATAAAAGGAATGCATAAGTAAAAGTAAGGGTGAGAGGAGTGAGTACCCGAGCAGCACAAGTCAGACAAATCTGGTTACAGCAACTTGATTTGACTAATTCTAGCACATATGAGTTACAATAACCTATGTGGAATATGTGTGCTGCTAAGATAAGAGTGAGTGAGTGAGCGAGATAGAGAGAGCGACTTATTGAGAGTAAATGAGCGAGTAAAAGTGAGTGAGTGAGTAATAGTGGGTGAATGAGTAATAATTAGCGAGCCACAGAAAATAAATGAGTAAGGGATGTGTATGTATGAGAGAGAAAGAGATCTGTTTGTCCTCAGGAAGTCGTTGACTTGAAGAAGGCATAATCTTTTCGCCTTATATCTGCAGACGCGTTACTTTTAAAGAAGGCAACATTTTCTTGTGTGCTTATACCGGGAAAACGCTTTCTCGTCTTACTCCATTTCATAGAATAGTACTTTTCCAGGTTATAATGGGGTAGAATGACAGTTTAAGTAATTAGACAACACCCCCAGAAGACTTGGGAGGTAGTTTTAGGGAACCAGGGTATTAGTAGCGAGGGTAACTCAAGTAACCTTCCGTTGCTTGGTGGTTAGTGGGTTCGCGTTCCGTCGACCCCACTCCCTGAGTAATAATTTCAGGTGGCTGTTAGAAGATTTGCCTTCATCCCTCTATGAAAAAAAAGTAATCAAAACTGTTGGTTAACCAGAATCAATCTTTAATGCATGTCTCCATATAACTCTAACTTTTTTTTAATTCTTTGCAAAGATGTCATTTTGCGATTCATCGATATCCTTTAGGTGTTAAACATAATAATGGAATACTACAGATTCGAAATGCTTTAGGGTAATGGATTTCGGGAAAGAGTCCCATTATAGTGGGCTTCGCGTAATGGCATTCGGAGTAGTGTGGTGAAGCCATCTGAAGACGATTTAAATTCAAGAATACAACATACAGTTTTTTAACTCGGAAAATGAATAAACCAATTGATCAACAGGATAATTGTGTTTTCTTATTGATACTTTATCATTTGATTGAAAGAAGGGATTTCATGAAAATATTGACTGATTTGAAGAAGGATCAAACCCATAATCTCCTTATTCCGGGCAAACGTCTATTTCTAAATAAGGAAAAACATCCACCGATGTCTTATTCCGGGCAAATGTCTATTTTAATGAAGGATCACATGTACCATCCAGAATGAAACACATGTCGATAAATTGCTTTTCTCGAAAACCATGATTCCGATGAAGGGTCGAGTTGATCGATTACTAACAATACCTCCCCCACAAAATCCCCTTTTCCATCTCTCACCACTATTGTCGTCTCCCTAATATAAGGAATGTATGTCTGAAATTTGGCTGAAATTGGCTAAGGTAGATCAGAAGTTCACTGAGGTGACCGATAGCTCCAAATATTATCCCTAGCCCCTATCGTCGTCCTCTAAAGAAATTTCAAATTTGGTTGATATCGGACATGGGGTTCAGGAGTTACATTAAGTTGATCGATAACAAAACAATACCTCTTCCCACATCCTCTTCCTTTATGAAGAGCATCCCTAACCCTCTATCGTCGTCTCCTTAAGATAAAGGATGTGTTCCAATTTGGCCAGGTCATTTTGCCGGACGGATATGACAGCCAATGTGCCAGTTACTGAACAATTGAACCTTTTGTTTGAGAAACTGCATATGTGACATTTTTGGGGAGATTTTTACATACATATTCTGAATCTTTGTCTAAAAATACGTATTCTGGCAAAAACATACGATAAAAAATTTGCTCAGGAATGTATAGATTTTTTTCGTTTGAGCTTGATTGACTGCCCGTAGTTGCTACTCCATTATGCCATCAGCTGTTCTTGCACAAAGAACCAACAAACGTTTGCTTAGGACTAGCACTCATCTTCAATGTACAAGTACTGGTGATCTCATTTTAAGGTCACCCTGGCGCCTGCCACGTCAGAATGCAGGTCACTGTAGGGAAGGGGAGGAAATGATGAAATCACTCGCCGACTGCAAGCCGAATATACCTCTGCACTTGCACGAGTTCATGCGGAATTTGTTGGAATTATTGGGTTAGGCTCGAGGAGAGGTTCGTCTTGGTTAACGAGCTGCTAATGTGACCGATAGGGAAAGCAACAGATAGAATTTCTTATTGGATGTAGGAAACGAGTTTTCGTTCATTTCCAATTCTAGCAGTTTTACTAGAATAGTCGTTGAAGGTATAGTATAGAAATGGAAACGGCATGGAAGTCATTTCCGTTCTAGCGATTGCTAGAACATGAGAATAAGAGAAGTTACAAAGTAGGAGAATGGATCGGACCTGGATTGAACCCACGACCTCCTGGTATGAGGCACAAGCAGTAGCCATATGACTACCAAGCCAGTCATGTACAGAATTTTTTCGTTTGTTTGAGAAACTCATTATGGCTGCACGTCTCACTTTTATTTCTCTCTTCTCACTTCTCATTTTCACTTTTATTCCTCTTCTTATTTTATACTTTTCGATTAAATGAGCCGTTCGGCCAAACGACATATTACTTCTGCTTCATAGTAGAATAATAGCGGTTTCAGCGTAATATTCTTACGATTGACCCTCTGCTAAGAAAATATTCAAATTTTGACCGCTTCACACTCGTCGCTTACTTGCGATATCTATCGCCAAGTAACATTTAAATTTTTATAACGGTCTTGATGTCCATATGTTACTCTACAAGAGTGTGATAAAATCAGCGTAAACCAAAATGTTACTAGGATCCTTTCCATTCTTCATTGTTTTGGTCCCTCCTAGTTTGAGCAGTTAATTTGTACTTACAGATAAATGCCAATAAATCAATAATGATTAAGTGGACAATATCCCGTTACGCTGGGATATGGATACTCTGAAGTAGTGCGTAACGGTGTAAATCCGGTCATATCGCCAGGCTCGGTACAACACCGAAGCTGACAATATGACGTCCCTAACCCGAATCCCAAGGTGTCAGGCGATCCGTGCCGAGGGGATGAATGGCCTGGGGTGAAACAATTAGCCAGGCAGTTAACGGAGCCTGTAATGCTGGGTAGACACCTTTTTCGTGGTGCATTACGGATTAAGATCTACCACACTGTGCTCTAGTTCTTACTATTCTTGTTAATACCATGAGTGATGGTCGGAAGAGAATGGAACGACTATAATTTGCTTTAGATGACCCATTTTTGCTCCTTTTGATGGAGTCAATGGAGTAAATTGTAAAACGCAACTCAACCTTAGGCTGGTTTTCGAAGCCGACGACATGAATCTCGAGCTCCAGAGCGCTGATTATTTAGGAAAGAAGCGGATACGAATTTGGTGGATCTGCTGAACCTCTGACGATTAGAGCTCTGTAAAGGTGAGATTCAAAATGCCAAAGCAATGAAATCGATCTCTATACAAAACGAATTCGGAACTCATAAGAAGAAGCAAAAATATGTTTGAACTTCAGTACCGATGCATGGTCAAAATCAGTATTATCCCACTATTGTTGAGCGAACCTGATTGAGGGCGCGCCTTTGAGAGTTGTATAAGCCATTTTTCGAAGGGTATAAATAGCGGTACCTTAATCTAAAGAGGCCTTACATTAAGCTTGAGAAACATATGAATAAAAATGACTACTTCTTCTTCTCAATAGAAATGGAGTAGAAAGACATCACTAAACAAATGACACGGGTATACTACAAAAGTTCAATGAAATGGACGCAGTGGTTCATCCCGAACAAAAAAAAAAAAGTGGACAATTTGGCCGAATGACATTTTAGAACTACTTAATATGTTGTTTATATCCGAGCAGCACAAGTCAGACAAAAATGGTTTCGCAAAATTGATTGACTGAATCTGGTCACATATGAGTTGCAGTGACCCATGAGAGACATGCGTGCTTAGGGATGACATCGTCGGCCAAACTGTTTTCGGCCTAATAACGTGGCGAGGGCGAATGATTGAATGTGTAATTCGCCTAAATAATTTTCGAGCGAATGGCTTTCGGCCAAACGACCAAAACCGCATTTTCCATTCCAGGAAGGTGATTGGCTTTCAAAATTGATCGTGGATCCCCTACTATACTATTCAACAGAAAATGTTAGATATTCTCAGTTTTTTTATTATCACTAAAATGATCCACTTAAATTGAGTGGAATCCGACTCGTTTTCATTAAACAGGACAACTCAAAATGAGTAAAAGATACTACTCAATAAAATGATGATTTCAAAGAAGCGGCCTTCCATCATTTTTAGAAGATGCGAATCAAGTTTATCTATCTATCTAAGTGCATTTTACGACAAACAGACTCCTAGTTTAAGTGCAATCATCATTTTATTGAAGTAGCATCTTTACTCAAATTTTGAGTTGTCCGTTTTAATGAAAATGAGTCGATCTGACCATTGAGTAGTCTATTTTAAGTGTAAAGCCCGTATAAAACAAGGCGTTACACAAAATTCTAGATTTTCGGAATTGCACAGAACCGGTTCCGCTGGCTACAAGGTAGTTGTAACATGTTTGGATATGCCGATTGACTACAACCAAGGAAGTGCTCCTCGTTCATCAGAATAAGGCCTTTCTTTGTTGCTCAAAACAGTTCCTGATTGGACTTCTATTAATTTTCCATTTTATCACAATTGGTACTCTTCGGGTCTGCAACTTCATCGTTCTCTTTGTTGTTGAAATCGCCTCAACGCACTTGTCAAGCGAGGCTTCATGAGTTAATTTTCGCCTCATAATCAAGGACAAGGCAGCTGTTATATTAAGTGACTAGAGTTTCCATTTCCCGACCATTTTGTTGTCCAGGATTCGGATGAACTTGTTTGTATATCCGGAAATCCAGGATCCTGGATTTTTCGATTAAACTATCTTTTAAGGAGAAAGTTCTTTTAGATAATCAGATTTAAATTGTTAATTCATTTGAATCGATTCATTTAAGAAACAAATAATATTCACGTTGGAATATAGATCGCGAGTCGAGAAGAAGGGTTCGCTGGCGGTTGAACTCGCTTGACTGTTTGACATGTTTTGAATATGCATTGGGTTTAGACAGTTGCTGATTGCATTTAATACCCTAGTGAGAAAGATGGAAGATGCAGTAGAATCGTACTAGGCCCATAACCTATTGGAGATAGGGAACACTATACTAGAGTATCCTCCAACCCATGGCAGGCTACTAATTGATACTTTTCCAAGAGCTGCAGCTCTTCCTAATCTTGAACAGATCGTTTCCTAATCTTGATGTTAATAGTTAATTTATCGTTATCGCCGATAAAGTTGATTGAGTTCAACGTAATCGCTAACGCGATAAAGATCAATCAACTCAATTATTATCGGAGTTCGATAATTTAACGTAAGTTAACTCGATAATTTAACGATAATGGATAGATTACGCGATTAAGTTGGTATATATTTTGACAGAAGCCGAGAATTGGACAAATTGATTGCAGCCTGTTGACAGAGTTGATTTTGATCGAAGCGACACAAAAAAAAAATAGGCAGAGATCCGGGTCGGACCACTTGTACTGCAGTAGCTAGAAAGTTTGTTGTTCGAACGTCGATTGGAAGGACAAGAATTGGACCAAGAATTGTTTTGGAGGCAAGAAGTTCAGGAAGACTGACTCAATGTTGGAACGGAGATTAGCAACGCGAATATCAGCTAGTGTACACAACCCCGCTGTAGACGGGATATGGGAGGAAGAGGCGCCAAATAGATGTAGCCGATCTCGTACTGTAGATACTTGTAGTTTAATTAATTAATAGAGAGCTGTACTGCTGGAAAAGTATCAGTCTATAGCCTTCCATTATGTGGTATAGGGGAACCTAATATTTTTGGGAAGGTGTTCTATTAACTATCTCCGATGTTTTCTTCGTTCTCTCTTACTAATTTAATAATAAGATGATATCGATTGTGCATCTCAAAGAACCTTGGCTCCGTATACTCGCCTGAGCCTACCAAATAAACGAACTGGAAAAAATCATGTCTGAGGGAAGGCATAAAAATATGATATGAGTTTATCACCTAAGTTGAGTTTCGCGTTCTAAACAAAACTTTTGTAAGAAGAAAATTGAACTGTTTGCGAACCGGAAAGGAAACTGTATTTTTGTCTCGGTATCCCGGATTTTCGGATTTCAAAATAATATCCGGAATCGAGAATCCGAATTTTACTAAATCCGGATTTTTTGTCCCGGATGTCCGGATGGAAACTCTATAAGTGACGTTACGTTTATTCGGGCTATACTACTTCCACTCAATGCAGATTCAGAGTTCTCATATTCATGATTACGAAACCCTTCTCAATGTTGGCGTAAATATGACACCGATTTCATGCGTTTGATGTGGAGAACTTTAATGTATTCTGACAGGTCGTAGGTTATAACCTTTAATTCAATACCAAATTTTCAAAACGACTTATCTGATTTCGTAAACAAAGATTCAAACGTCGATTTGACGAATCACGGCACTCCACGCAAACCAAACCATCAATACGCAGGGAAGGCTTCTGCTATCAGTTGATCAGATTCGTCAAATCGACGTTTGAATCTTTGTTTACGAAACAGATAAGCATATTGAAAATCTGGAATTGAACTGGTCTATTGTTGAAGTCCTATTTCTATGGGAAATGAGGTTAAAATTGTTTCATAAACGGCCATTGTTGTGCAAACAATTGAAGAGGGTAAATTTGTTTCTCTCTCTATCGTTTGAGTGACGTCGTTTGAGCTTCCAAAGACAAATAGGGAAGAGGCCAAATGCCTCCCGAGGCAAAACGCCTTTTGGGTATTCCTCATATTTACCTGATTTGGCATGGCGTAACGAAACTAGGCGTAATATTATGTAGTTAGGCGAAAGAAGTGTCAAAATATCAGATAGAAAGGCTGGAAAACCGAAATTTTCCACATTTTGACGAAGCATCTAACATTTCTGCGAGGTAAACGCCCTAGGGCAACTAACCTACAACGTACATGCGTCTCCAGCACTGGCACTGTCCATACCAGAATACTGATTCGACAAGGCGTGGTGCGTTGTTCCAAATACTACCAGCAAGAAGGCGTTCTCATGATTTTCCGGCAGCGAAATATCACCACTTTTTGAAATGTGGATAATATTATGATAATATTATTTGAATATGATTGAGATTTTACAATTTTATTGAGCATCAGATACAGAACAGGCAGGTATTTCGTCTGTTCGTCATAGTCTCGAAAACCAATAAAAAGACGCCTTTTGTAAAACCACATACCAAATCGTAAGCTCAGGAGAAAGTCGCGCTATAATAGTGGAGTTCTAGCAAATGTACGTTGCTTTCTGTTGGTTTTAGCCCTACGACGAAGGACGGAAATCCTGCCGTGTCCCTATATTGTTTAACTGTTGCATGAGGTAAAAATACACAGAAAATCGTTACAGATTAGACATTAAAGCAGTCTTTGCTAGCTAGGGCATATTCCCTTCCTTTCCCTACTTAAATGCAAAATACAAACACTTCAATTTATCTAAGTTATTTTTACTTTTGAAGGAAAGAACATTCAACCTAGTATTATGATACACTATTACGAAGTTGCCCAGTTTGTCATTTGTTACATCATATACGATTTTGTATTGACAGTGATTTCATAAGTTTTCAAAATAATCGAAAAGAGATCATTTATTTCAACCTACTAACTTTGTATTTAGCTTGATCTGTTACGCTTCAATCTACTGACTTGACTTTTAGTATCATTACATAGAATTGGATTGGATTGTAATAATTGATTACCTCTTTTTTTAACATGTCTGCCTACACGAGGATTTGATGAACATCATATGTATTTAAATTGAGATGAAGACGAGAAGAACAGAAGAAAACTTCTTAAACAATTGATTGAGCATTAAAAATGATAGTAATATTGCAGTTAGGTACTTTACTGTTTATTATAAATATATTGATCTGATTTTATTGCACATTCATTGAGATCTATGTTTAGGCCAAGTTTAGTAAAGATTCAAAAAATGTAAGCAGTTAACTCATTTTCAAATCAATATTATTATTAGAATTGATTGCCTTTAAGTTCAATGATCTACGTCGATCATAATCGGCAATGCCTGAATTGATAAAAGAAAACTGTCGATTGTAAACCTTTCAATTTAATTCGTTGAAGCTGTGACAATGATGTGTAACCGTATTGTCTTCAACGCCGACATTCTCCTTCTCTTCAACATCTCCCAAATCCAAAATCAACTACACGAGAAGGAATTTCCACATGTCAACGCCGACCGGTTTTCCACATCACGGGCGCTATTTCAGTGGAATCCGAATGGGAGGCAACACACCAGACTCGGATGACATGCACGTTTCGTCGGTTATCGTTTGACCTGAATCTAGGCAGGGCCTTCCGCTGCGCAGAAGATGTAGTGGGTAGTCTTGACAGAAACAATATATACAGATTTGCTCGTACTTCACGCTACTTCTGCTATACTTTGGCTCCGCTGAGAGAAAGTGGAAGGATTACATGCTGTTTTTTTAGTGCATCCCCATTCCGGAAACACATTGCTGATCATCACATTGTTCAAGCGAGATGGTGCTGCCCCGCAGTTTTGGGGGAGCACGTTTTCTACGACTGCATCCAGCCAAGTATCTAGAATCTATACTGCAGTTGAGAATAAGTTTTGAATTTTTATTTATTATTATCGTTTGGGAAAAGGTTGATTTATGTTATAGCTGTTGATTCTTTCTTAAACTATCGTCAAGGGTTAATTATCGAATTGAACCTTAGATTAAGTGGAACATTAGTTGATAAAGCTCGATTCCACATATAAGTGATTGAAGATTGATTAATGCGATATGGCACGACTGTGTTCTAGGGTAAAAATTATCCCTTTGAGTCCTCACGCAAAGTCGCTTCACTTAATTTTGGGTCGATTCTGTCAGCAGCTCTTGCCTTTTGATCCGTATAAATCAGTTAAAGTGGGAAAGTCCATCACTTTAGTTGTGTCAATATCAGATCCTATAAGTAGATTTTTGTGACCCAAACAAGTGAGATAAGATTGTTCATTAGGATGCCAATTGAATGTATTACATAGAAACATTTGACAATTGTATTTAAAAACGTGTAGGGTAAAACGTCCTATCGTTGTGATATGCCCTAATGTTGCGGTAGTGTTGAAATAGTCCATTCTAGATATAATAGCACAAAATAATTGTTGATCCAGAAACTCTTCGAATCAACCATTAGAACACCTTTGGTTGACAAAATTCGTTGAAAATGATGAAAAATCAACATTTTGATTAAATAATTGCATCCTAATTATTGGTAGTAAGTCCTATTGTTGTGGTATCGCTCTCCATAAGAAATACAGGCAACCGCAACAATAGGAATGACTGTAAAAAATATCGCAATACTTGGCAACTGCGTCCTATTATTGCGGTAGTTTGTTTTATTGTATTAAAACAAAACGACATAAGTTCAGCACAATTGAAGTAATATTTACGAAACAGAGTTTAGTGTCTTATCTCACTCCACAAAAAAGTCCCCATGCAAAATTTGAGCTCAATCGGACTTGAGTGTTTGACCAAAGCGGTCAAAGTTTGCCGGAGGAATTCTTGTAGGAATTCGGAAGAGTTCTTGGGAGAATTGCTGGGGATTCTCGAAGGAATTTCTGAGAGATTCCAGGAGGAATTTCAGAAATCCTTGAGGAATTCCTGGAAGAATTCTGGGAGAAATTCTCTGAGAAATTTCCGGAGGATGTCTGAGGATTTCATTTCAAAATTCCCGGAGGATTCCCTGGAGAAATTTCCGGAAGAATTCTGAAGGATTTATGGAGGAATTCCTTAACAATTGTTAGTGGAGTTAGTGAATTAATGAGCATAAATTATTCCAGAATTTCATCAAAAGTCTTCCGTAATATTTTCAGATTTTATCAGGAATTTTCAAATTCGAGGATTGTTCCTGAAATTCTTTACGAACTGCTTCCGAATACTGCTTCCAGGAATTCCTTTGAAAAATCTTCTGGAATCTCTTTGAGAATCCTTCAGGAATCTCTGTGAAAATCTTCTAGGAATCATCCATTCAGAAATTCGCCTGAAATTCCTTCAAGATTTCTTCA
This sequence comes from Armigeres subalbatus, assembly GCF_024139115.2. Lineage (NCBI taxonomy): Eukaryota > Metazoa > Arthropoda > Insecta > Diptera > Culicidae > Armigeres > Armigeres subalbatus. The sequence continues at coordinate 38,395 of NW_026943211.1, forward strand.
GGAACTCCGGAGACTCCTCCAGGAGTACCTCTGCAGATTCTTCGGAGATTTCCAGGAATTCTTCGGAGATTCATCCAGGAGTTCCTTCGGAGATTCTTCCAGGAATTCTCGGAGATGCTCCAAGAATTTCTCCGAGATTCCTCTAAGAGTTCCTCAGGAATCCTCTGTGATTTTTTTTCAGAAATCCCTTCTGGAGGAATCTCTGGAGAAATTGTTAGAAGTATCTCAGAAAGAATTCCTGAAAGAATCGCGAGGAATTCCTGAATAATCTACAGGAATTTCTGAAAGGATCTCCGAGGTATTCTTGGTGAAATTTTGGGAGGAATTTCTGGAGGAATTCTCGAGGAAATTCTTGAGGAACTCAGGAATTTCTGGAGGATTCTGGCGAGGGTCCTGGAGAGATTCTCGGAAGAAGTACTTGAGGGATTCTAGAGGAAGTCCCGAATGATTCCTGGAAGAAGTCCGTAGGGTTCCTATAGAAAGTCTGGTAGGAATTCCTGAAGAAGGTCTCTTAGAGATTCCTGGAAGAAGTCCTTAGGAATTATTTGAGGAAGCTCCGGAGGATACCTGGAGGAAGTTCTGGGGATTCCTGAAGTCCCTGGAGGAATTTTGAAGGATTCCTGGAGGATCTCCTGAGGAATTTTAAAGAATTGCTGGAGGAATTCCTTGCAGAATTCCTGAGGATTCCTTGAATTTCCTGAAAATTCCTGGATTCTTTGGAGAAATTTCCGGAAGAACTTTGAAGGATTTCTGGGAATTTATTAAGACTACATTTTCCGGAATTTCTGTCGGAAGTTCCGGAATACTTTCGGAATTTTTTTGAATTTTTATCAGAAATTCTCCGTAAATTGCTTCGAAATCGCTCAGAATTTTTTTCTAAGAACTGCTTCTGAAATTCTTATTAAACTGTCAAAAATATCCGAGTTCCTTCGAAATTTTTCGTCGAAAACCATTTAAGATTTCTTCCTTTGAGAATTCCTACGGAATTCTTTGAAAAATTTCAGCAATACGTAACCGAACGGCTATTACCTGAT
>NW_026943211.1:39453-89604 GCF_024139115.2 Armigeres subalbatus
AAGTTACGTATTGCTAATAATAAATGAGAATATCATTATTATTAAAATTTATAAATATGTTTGAAACCAGCATTCAATTTCCGACTGCCTGCCTGGAGATACTGGGGAGTCGGTCGGTCACGTTGAACGAAATAGCCAGCCAGGCACTGGAATGGAGCTGTAACAAATGATGAGGCCACTAATTATATGGCAACGAACACAACGCCAACGGTTGCCGGAATAGGGTGGAAAGGATTGTTCAATGGGGCGTATGCGTTGCAAAAACAGAGAACAATATTACTATTATGACTTATTTATGAATTATGGAAATGAAAAAGCAGGTTTTTGAGCTCAATACTGGAAGTAGAATAGTGTTTTGGACGGAACTGATGAGACTGATGCATGCATAACTCTATGGATCAGAATCAACTATTTGATTGCATTTCATTACCTTGTTGAAGACAATTTATTGTACACCCCTGCAAATCAATTTAAATGAAATTTAGAATGAATAAAATCGAGCGTGAACATAGATTGGCACCATTCAACACTTGAAGTTCAAAAATACAGTATACCCTATCAGAGCAACCATCACAGGCTAGCATCTTGGCAAGAGCGGCTCCTCTTAAGTGAAGCTTTTAAAGATGGCAGCCACCATCAGAAGGCGGCAGTTTGCAATCGAGCGAGGAGAATGAGATATAAGAAATTTTTATCTTAATATTTTTCTTAAACTTTTGTGTGCTCGCATTCAGGTTCGCCCAGCACGCGCGGTTCAGGAACGGGTTTCCTGGCACCAGCTCACACCCTCACGAAGTGCCACTGGGAAGTGCAACATTTCCCTGCCTGTTTGAGTTGAGAGCACAAACATATAATTTTATCATTAATCACACTCCGGTCAGAGTGAGGTCCCTTCGAACCATAAAGTCGAGTTGGTTTTTCAGTTCTTCAATTGCCTGAACTTTTGGACGTTGAAACAAAATTAAGAAATGATGTATTGTTTTATAAATTATCCATCAGCTATTAACAACGTAATTGCGCGAGCGCGTTCCAGCGAGTTCTGTGTGCCCATTTACGCCTCCAGGTTACCTTTAGCTCTTTGGAAACAGTGAAAACGATTTACTCTAACTTATTACCGCAGGCTTTTGTGACTGATCAACTAGCGAATTCAAAACATTCTATTTAGGCGTAGTACAGATTGGCAACTTCACTGTAATGAAATTGCACGTTGAGAGAAGTCTTCCAATGCTGAAGAGATTATAAAAGACCATTTTCCGATAGAATTAATATAAGCTCTGAACGACTCTTGGAATTAATGCCAATTAATGGAATTAATGCCTACGCCGAACAGATTCGCTGATTTTCACTAATAGTGCTTTCCTTCAAAAGACAGATTTAAATTAGTACCTCGATTGCGAAGATGTGTATGCTGTAGTTGCTGCTTGTCGTGATCTTAATCTCTCTGCAGGGCGTGGTGAACGTGGGTTGCATTGACATGTGTTCGGTCTTGATGCCCCGGTTATAAATCAAGAAGATTACCTCTATAAATTGAGAGGTGTAAATGTGGAAGACTGTACCTACATGTACAACAATATGGACACGTAGCTCTCCTTTACTATTACTATCAAATCACAATTTATTTTTAGCTTTTCATGAAAAATAATAATATTTTTGCAAATATTTGAAATATTTAAAAATTTCGTTTCTCAAAACATACGTGATGTTACAGAACTCAAGCTAGCACGAATTCTATTAGATGAGTGATCATATGGGTTCTTGAAGAAGAAAAAATCAATTGCTGCGTATACCGTATTCCGTTTTCCATCTCACTGAACATATATACATCTCATCGCAAATTGAAGAAATACAGCACCGATTTCGTCGCAACTTTTGATAATATGAAAGAAAGAAATCACAAAAATAAAAAGCAGATCTAATTCCATCTCAAGTGTTTGTTAATCGGGATGAATATCGGATAGAGCTGAAGTCCAGGAGCAGTAATCATGCATGAATAATATCTTCCGCCTTTGAAACTATTTCAAATATAAGTAATGAGTAAGCAACCTTTAGTAGGTTTACTTCAAATAACTTGAGATTGAATCATTTGCATATGACCCATTTTACATTGATTGAAAATATAATCATTAAAAAGTTAAAATGTGCTTACAGTTTCATTTTGAGTTTTAAGTCGAATGTGAATAAATTTGGAGGTGATGGAATCTACTTGAATACGTAAGGATATGCGGTATTTAAAAAGATCGTTTCAAGTGATTCGAAACGAAATTCCGCAAAATTTGAGCATGGCGAAATCTGTTTGTTTTGTTACGTTTCGTTCCGTTAAATAAAATCTTCTATTTACTCCTACTACGTAGTGAGAACAGTCCATAATGCACCTAAGCTTTTTCGATGTTTTTTTTCAATATAAAAAGAATACCGAACCATTTCAACGTGTAGTATTTGGAAAAATTACTGAATTGCATGACAGGGAAGGGGGTTTGCTCTCGCGTGTTAGTCTTAGGGCAGCCAGAGTAAACGCGACGTGCGATGCGACGCGACGCGAAGTGCAATTTGACACCTTTCATTTTCGAAAACCCAGAAAAATTGCTTACGTGATAAGTGTACGACCCTAAGGAGGAATGGTCTTCCGGAAATTTAGGGTGGTGCAGGCCCTGTAAGCCAGCCTTAAAAAAACAAACGCAACGAACAATCAACAAGAGAGAACACGGACCGGAACCATCGGCGAAGACCACTGCAACGAAAGGGACTAGCGATTGGAAACTCGGTTCGTGGAACTGCAAATCGCCTCAACTTCATCGGTAGCACACGCATACTCGCGATGTGCTCAAGGACCGTGGATTTGCATCGTAGCGCTGGGAGGTTTGTTGGAAGGGATCAATGGTGCGAACGTTTAGAGGTAATCATACCATCTACCAGAGCTGCGGCAACACACACGAGCTGGAACAGCTTTCATAGTGATGGGCGATATAAAGCGCGTGACGGGTGGTCCGATCAATGAAAGAATGCAGGTGTGAGATCGAAGGCCGGTTCTTCAACTTCAGCATAATCAACGTCCATAGCTCACACTCCGGAAGCACTGATGAGATAAGGACGCATTCTACGCGCAGCTGGAACGAGTATGATAGCGCCCAAGCCACGACGATAAAATCATCATAGAGATTTGAACGCCTCAGGTTGGCCAAGAGGAGGAGGACCGACTATTGGAAAGTTCAGCGCACATCGGCTGACGAACGAAAACGGCCTACGACTAATTGATTTCCTGCCTCAAGAGGCCATTCGCAGCACCTATTTCCAACATAGACTTCCGTATCTTTACACCTGGAGACCACCATGCAAACAGAATCATAAATCAACCACGTTCTGATTGGTGGGCGGTACTTCTCCGACATTATCGACGTCAGGACATATCGTGGCGCTAACATCGACTCTGACCACTATCTGGTGATAAACCAAAACTATCCGTCATCAATAGCGGTACCGACGCCACCGCGGTACGACCCAGAGCGACTGAAGAACCGATGTCGCCACTGCATACGCAGCATCTCGAGGCAGCGTTGGAAGAGGGTAAGCTCAGGGCCCCTCTGAGAACTGTGAATACAGTCAAAGCTGCCATTAACGACGCAGCGAGAACAACTTCGTATGGGACGAAGTCGACGGAACGATTGGTTCGACGAAGAGTGCAGACAGATTCTGAGGAGAAGGACGCAGCGCGGGCGGTTGCGCTGCAGAGAGGTACCCGGCAGAACGTGGAACGTTATAGATGGAAGGAGGACGGCAGACCCATTTTCAGGATAGAAACGCCGCCTGGAAGAAGCGGAGGTGAGGAGATGGAACAGCTGTGCCGTTCTTAAGAAACACGCAAGTTCTATCAGAAGCTCAACGCATCCCGCAAAGGCTTCGTGCCGCGAGCCGAAATGTGCCGGGATAAGGAAGGAGCATCTTGACGGACGAACGGGTGATCGAAAGGTGGAAGCAACACTACGAGGATCATTTGAATGGCGCTGAGAGTACAGGCAGTGAAAGTCAAGGCAGCGGAGGAGATGACTGACTCGTTCAGCGGACGATGGAAGCCAACCAGCCCCACCTTGAGGAAGTTAAGGATGCCATCCAAGCGCAAAGACCAATAAAGCAGCTGGTAAGGATGGTATCGAGCTGAACTCATCAAGATTGCCGGAAAAGCTAGCCACTTGCCTGTACAAATTGATAGTCAGAATCTGGAAACGAACAGCTACCGAGGATGGAAGGAAGGTTATATGCCCCATCTACAAGAAAGGCGACAAGCTAGGTGTGAGAACTTTCGAGCGATCACCATCCTAATGCCGCCTACAAAGTGATATCCCAGATCATCTTCCGTCGTCTGTCACCATTAATTAATGAGTTCGTGGGAAGTATGCCGGCTTCTGACGGCCGCTCGACAACGGACGCAATCTTTACTGTACGGCAAATCCTTCAAAATGCTGTGAATACCGGTCCTAACGCACCATCTTGATATATCCTACTTACATCTCTATAGTGCGCTCTGAAATTGTATAAAGATTTATCGTTATCGATGAACATGTGTTCCCAAGGGTTCAAAATGAGAAAAAAAGACACTCAGTCTATCCTCATACCTCAGCTGAAACAGCATAGCTTTTATTTAGTCATTTCAAAACTGCAAATTCGTCTCAACATTGAGTTACAATGTATATCAACTCAAATAAAAACATCTATTCGTTGATTTCAAGGCGGCATACGACAGTAGACCGCAGAGCCTATGGAAAATTATGGAGAGAACAGCTTCCCTGGGAAGCTTACCAGACGATCAAAGCAACGGTGGATGGTGTACAAAAGCTGTGAAGATTTCGGCGAACACTCCAGTTCGTTGAATCGCGCCGGGACTAAGACAAGGTGATGGACGTTCGTGCCTGTTGTTCAACATTGCGCTAGAAGGTGTCATGCGGAGAGCCGGGTGTAACAGCCGGGTACGATTTTCAACAGATCCAGTCAATTTATTTGTTTCTGCGGATGACATGGAATTAGACTGGCCCAGATTAGTATAAAGAGAAAAAATGTTGTCGAATTCACGGGCACCCCAGAATTGTGTCTTTGGGTGAGAAAATCAATCTCTGAAAATTTCGGCTCAATCGCATGTTGCATAAGCTGGCGCATTTGATTTGAAGTTTGTATCAGGTATCAGGTATAGAACGTCGGCTCAGGCGGCAGTTCCCGCGAATGGGAGATTTTTGCCTCGCACTATTATAGCCTATATCATCATTTTACCTGAGGGATAGAAGGGAATAAAGGAAAGGAGAAAGGTGTGATAATAAGATTTATAGTCCCATAAAGGACGGTTTAAAACGCTCGAGCGTATTTAGAGCCTGAAGTCAGATGTGATCTCTGGGACACAAATTTCCCAAGTGGAATTTAAGCAGAATAATTCTGGAAAGAAGCATAGAGCTTTGAGAGACGAATAACCATATGAAGAGACCAAACTGTCACGAAAACTCACTACATCTTTGGTTGTCCAGACTGATCTGTTGAAGTATTTTGGCAAACACCTTGAATGCATAATTCATCCTGAAATTGTTATTTTCAGTAGCTTCAGAGAAAGTCATCGATGCAACAGACGATTAAATAATTATCATCACTAATCGTTTTGACTAACAATCTCCAATACCCACCTGGAGTTGAAGGATTTTGATACCGTAGTCGTCGTAAAATGTCAACGTGCTTCAGGTTTTCCCTCGAATCCCAGGGTATATGCATACAAACTTTGGTTTGATATAATAGAAAGGTTCAATTCTGAACTGAAACACACCAGCTTTCTCGTTATTGAGGCGAGTTTTTTTTAACCAGTCAAACTTTCGCGTTGTTCAGGTGCAAACCAAACAGCTCCGAATCTGAGACCCGACCCACCAAAACTCGGAATAAATGAGCCAGCTGGTATTGAAAAGGTATGAATTCAAATCCGAATCAAGGCGTTCTTCAATGCAGTTGTAAAATTACCGGTCACTAGACGAACTTGAATCCGATAACCAGCTCTGAACCTCTCAACACCAGAAGTAGAGAGTTGGCTGCGGCTTCAAAACGACTGATGAAGTCTGACCACCAACACTTGCAATGGGTACGAGCCCCTGGATCATCACACAAACCATATTTCCACAATTGCAGATTCAATTTGGTCAGCAATATCCTCTTCGTTGAAAGACGGTGTACCACTTACAATCAGAGATATTCTCAACAGCTTGGTTAAGCACCTTGCTCAATCACCGGGTTGGAATTGGTAGCCATTATGAAATGGAAAATTTTCTTCTGAAAAATTAGTTACAGCGATCTGAATCAGACGAAGTCTCGAGATAAAAGAATGAGAGAACTATTATCGAGTTATATCAGACCTACAAGTAGGTACGGTACAGGCTCTACACGCATGCAAAGTCTGAAGGTATACTAGTATTCGAAAACATTCTACATTCTATTGGATATAGAAATAGTTTTACAAACACTAACAATTCTCTTCAGGCCTATACTTATAATACTTTTGGCAATTAGGAAAAAGGAGATCAACACATGCAATTGTACATTGTAATGTAGACAATATTCAACAGTAGGTTCACTGTTGTGAAATTGGATTGAACATAGTGAACTAGCCAACTACACAACCAAATTAAGAAACCTCAACACTACGAGATTACGTGAGAGTCTCTTCGATTTGATCCATGTGATTGAGAACCATGAGTTCCCAAAAAAAAGAAAGAGAAAGACAAAATTAATTGTTGGATGAAACTGAAGGAGTGACGATTCTTTTTAAAATACAGTAATACTCTGTTATGAGGTTCACAAAATAATATGAACACAAATTTTTCTCAAAGCATCAGCAGAAAGGGTTTTGCTGATAAACATGCAGTATAGATCACAGATAAGTTCTCACTAATAGTTAAATACTCTTTTAGCTTTAGGCATAAGTGTTCGAGGCACACTATGCCGAAGAAACTTTATGTTTTAACAAAATACTTTAAAGTCGAATGTCACACACTGTTACCAATCAACTGAATACATACAGTTTAAGGCCTGGAGCATCGTATAACTGTTTCGGCACAGTATTATAGCAATTAACACTAATCCATAATTTGAGTATCTTTAATAGAAACACACACTCAAGTAGATTCAGGCTCGTGAGAGTTAAGCCCGGTACATCACATCAACGAATGATTAATAAACATTAACAGCAATACATATTGGTACTGAGAACTCCTGTAGAGGTATTACAAACATGTATTGTATAAAACAATACAGGGCATTGGAAACTTGTTCACAAACTCTTATGGCTACAAACGTGAAACCATTAACATTACACTTTTAATTAAACTTATCACATTTTGATGCAAACTCAACAAAAATGGAACACTAGATCACTGACATATAAAATAACAAGAAAGCGACATTTATCACGAAAATTTCGTGAGAAAACGAACTTTAGTTAACCAGCCATGCTGGAGACGTCCACTACCCAAGCGTTCGTCATACTTCAAGATTTGTGAAGATTTCGGGCGAACACTCCAGTTCGTTCGAATCGCCGGGGACCAAGACAAGGTGATGGACGTTCGTGCCTGTTGTTCAACATTGCGCCAGAAGGTGTCATGGAGAGCCGGGTGTAACAGCCGGGGTACGATTTTCAACAGATGTCAATTTATTTGTTTCGCGGATGACATGGACATTAGACTGGCCAGATTAGATAAAGAGAAAAAATGTTGTCGAATTCACGGGCACCCCAGAATTGTGTCTTTGGGTGAGAAAATCAATCTCTGTTCTGGCTCAATCGCGTTGCATATGGCGCATTTGATTTGAAGTTTGGGGATTTCAGCCAAAATGTATAGGAAAATACCTCGTCACTCATTGATCTGGAAATTGGTTCTGATTGCTCGATTGACCTCAGAATTGCAAAACGGCAGTTGATGCACAGAACAATTTCACAGAACATTGCATGATGATTAATGGACTTTTATATAGTTTTCGGCTGATTTTTATTAGAGCTGATTTGTGTATTTTTGGATTTTTTGATCGAATCATCAACCAAAACCTATATAAAGTTCATTTAATCATCATACAATGTTCTGTGAAATTGTTCAGCACACTAACCGCTGTTTTGCATTGAGGTCAATGTAACAACCAATTTCAGATTGAATGAGTTACGAGGTGTATTTTCCATACATTTGGCTGAAACTCCATACAAACTTCAAATCAAATGCGCCAGCTTATGCAACAAGCGATTGAGCTGAAATTTCAGAGATTGATTTTCATCCAAAGACACAATCCTGGAGATGCCCGTAGAATTACACAACTTTTTGTTTCCTGGCCAGTCTATGACATGTCGCCGAACATTTGCAAAGGTGGCAGAACTGCACCGCCTGAAACGCAGCAACAAAAGTTGACTGGTGATGAATGCCTGTAGACATGTGGCGGAACCGAGCGCGACAGGGCCCGTCGAAGCAGTAGTTACGATAGACGGGATACCTGAGGTGGTCGAGGAATTGTCTACCTCGGATCCTGCTAACGGCTGACAACAACGAGTCGTGAAACGAAGGCGCATCATCTGTGGAAGCGGGCCTACTCGGCTCCAGAAGAAACTGCGGTCGAAAAGATTCACCACCACAATGCCGTCATGTACAAGACGCCTTAAGACCGGTTGTCCCCACGGACATGAAACATGGACAATGCTCGAGGAGGACTTTGCAACTCGGAGGTTCTTGAGAGACGGTGCTTTGGACATCTTTGGCGGTGCAAGAAGACGGTGTGTGAGAAGAATGAACCATGAGCTCGCCCATCTACGGCGAACCCAGTATCCAGAAGGTAGCTAAAGCGGAAGGGTACGATGGCAGGGCATGTTGCAGAATGCCGGACAGCAACCCTGCAAAGATGGTGTTCGCTTCCGATCTAGCAGGTACGAGACGACGTGGAGCGCAGCGAGCGAGATGGGCAGACCAGGTGCAGAACGACTTGGCGAGCGTGGGGCGTATTCGAGGATGGAGATGATCTCGAACCGTGTATTGTGGCGTCAAATTGTTGATTCAGTGTTTTCTGTTTAGATGTAGACTAAATAAATAACAAAAGCATCTAAGGTTTAATATCTCGAAAATAATCACCTTAATCAGGGCTGGTAGCGATATGCCGTTCAAAATAGTGACTTAGTGACTAAGATGACGAAAAATGTGACCAAATAGTGACTTTTGTATGAGATGAGGTGCATTCGTATTGTCACTGTGTAACTCGTAGTAGATTGGAAACTAGTGATATCATGTTTTTTTCAAATCCTTATTAGAATGAAAAGACAAAAATTACAAAAGCATGAGACTACTGCTGGCCGTGTGCATCTTAACCGTAACTGAGAGGATAGATCTTATACCACGAAGTTGGATATTGAGGAAGGTATTCATTACATCCAGAGGCTACAAATATGACCATAACAAACACTTAATGGTATTTACCCAGCGTCACGGGTAAAGCACGCTCTACAGCATTGTGGAAATGTTAACATGAGCTCGAAGTTTTCGTGCAACTGCAGTTTGTGTATGAAAAGGCAGAATGAAATATAAAATTTTGCGCTGTCTTGTACTACCGTTCAAAAATATTGGGTCGTATGAATAAAAAGTAGCAAAACTCAACGCTTGTAGTATCTACTCAAAAATAAAGTCCACAGAGAAAACTGTAGTATCCCACATGAACCAAGATTCATATATATATTTGACTAATACTTATTTATCTTGTTATTTGGTAACCTATCGAAGTCATTCCTTTGTGTTGTTATTTACCTTGAAATAAAGAAACTGAGTTCAGTTGCATCCCAGACGAGCTTGAGAGCAAACGTGTATTTCATATCGTATAACCGAAAGAGCATCGACAGTACATTGCGACGAGGAAAAATCAGCCATTTTGATCGGAATTCGTTTTACTTTGTTCAATTTTAAAATTTTATATTACCGGTTTGTTTTACTCGGAAACGTAAGTAAGCGAGTGATGATTCGAAATATTACTAGTGTATTTTCAGTGTAGTGAAGAAATTGATTGATTGAAAGGCTCTAAAAAATATTCAGTTTTAAATGAAATGCGGATTTGGGGAGGAATTTGAAAAAAATTGAAACAAGTGGTATGGTGATGGAAGTTATTAAATGGCGTCTATTGAAATTGTAGTAAAAATCACAGGGATAGTGCGTGAGAGAGAGTGAAGGTGGACGCTTAGAAAAATAAGAAGAAAATATTACCGCAGATGAAAAATGGTGGCTTGTTCGCTTTTGAGTTGGATTATCAGAACAAAGTTGGTATTTGTGATAGTTCTGATGAAATGTATACATTAACAAGTTCACCAGTATTCAAACGTTTGTGTGTGTGTGTGTTATCAAACCATATAGAGGATTGATGATCGCCACTGCATAACCTATTTTCAATGATTTATCGGATGTATACATGGCTTTGCATTGAAACAATGTGATTAGGTAAGAAAAAAATACAAAGGTTAAACAGGTAAGGGACTCATTCGGACTATTCTCGAGTCTCTTCAAGTAAGTATTTCCATTTTTTTACTCATCGTTCCAGTATCAAAACTTTGAATTTGATTGAAGGTATAAAATACGCAAAATAAACTGGGAAAATGAATTGGAAAAAGTGAATGAGAAGTTGGCGATTCACTCCTGGCTTAGAAGACATAATTTTGAAAACGCGTAAATTGTTGAAATTGTTCAAGGTGAAATGGACGTAGCCGATTCACTTGTTACAAGTTGGAGATATTTTTTAAATGTGAATTGTTTAATTGGTTTGAAGTGAAATGGGCGAGATCCGGATTCACTCGTGCCAAATAGAAGACATTATTTTGAAAACGCGTAAATTATTGAAATGGGACGTAGTCCGGATCACTTTTCAAGTTGAGATATTTTTTGAAAAGACATGAGTTGAGAAACTACTTTAACGTGAAATGAGACGTGGTCCGGATTCACTTGTTACAAGCTGGAAATCTTTTTTAATGTGTAATAATAAACTGGTTTAGTGAAATGGGACGAGATCCGGATTCACTCGTGCAAGTAGATGATATATTTTTTGAAAACGCGAAATTGTTGAAATGGTTCGAGGTGAAATGCGGAAGTCCGGATTCACTTGTTACAGATTGAAATCGGTTTTGACAGAGTGAATAGACTACTGTAACTGAAATGGGACGTGGTCCGGAATCACTTGTTACAAGTGGAGATATTTGTTTAATATGATTTGATCTGGTTTAAGGTGAAATGGGACGAGGTCCGAATTGACTTGTGGCAAGTACCAGACATTTTTGAAATTCATGGACTGTTAAAATAGTTGAAGGTGAAATGGGACATGGTCTGGATTCACTTTTCAAGTTGGATTTTTCATTAAAATATTTATCGATGAACTAGTTTAAGGTGAATGGGGACGAGATCGATTCACTTGTTACAGGTTATTTTTTTCAAGTGGTTAAATTATTGAACTGGTTTCAGATGAAATGAGATGTGGTCTGGATTCACTTAATAAACCAGATTAAGGTAAATGTAACTAAATCTGGATTCACTGCGACAAATTGAAAAAAATAAATAAATTAAAAAAACGATTGAATTTTGAACGTGTTTACGGTAAAATGAGACTTGATTCAGATAATTCTTCACATTGAAATTTTTTTAAGGTGTAAATTGAGAAACTGTCTTAAAAAAATGACATAAGCTCCGGTAAAAGGTTGATTTTTTAAAGTGAAATGGGACGTGGTTCAGATTCACGTATTACTGGTCAATTATTTGTGTTGATTAAAAAGCTAAGCGATGAACTGGGTTTATGTTAAATGGTACGAAGTCCGGAAATTTGATTGAAGTGTTGAAGTTAAGAAATGAATTTACATTCGGCTACGGTGAAATAAAACGAACTTTATCAGCAATAAGGTTGTTGATTTTATTAGATACCTCAAGTGTTTATAGCCAGAAATTCCATACCACATAGGGTAGAATACGGCTTTGGCAGGGTGCGACATTTGTTGGCACCTCAACAATATTTGGTTTTCCAGCAAACATACACTCATTTATGAACATAAATTTGATTCAATCACACAATTTCAAGTCTAGGCTTTCATTTGAATAAGTTGTTTGTGTAAAAGTAGCAAGATTTGACGAATTAATCACCGAAACAAATTTACCTACGAAATCTCTGCCATTATTACATCGCCCAAGAAAACAGCAGACGAAAAGCAAACTGTTACTTGATTTTTGATCGCCTGTTTCTTCTCTTTATCGTGTATGATACGACAAGTTGACACGTAACTTTTTACACTTTATTACCACTTGATTATCACCACAAATAAAATTTATCCAATATTTGCTCTATGTTTCACTAAATAAAATTGGGACTGTTCGTTTTCTTTGCAGCAGCACTTCGGAATAGAGCGAGAGAATGTGTTTGTGAGCATATCAAACACACGCTAAAAAATACCAGCATGTGGTTTGATTTTAGCAAACTACGAACAAAATATCCGGCGTTGGCATTTATTTTAAAAAGTGTTAGAATACAAATGCTTCTATTCAGATTTTTACTCAGACCATGAATTATATCAAAAGTGATAGCCACACCGTAGTATTTTAAGCCAGTGGCTGATAGAACCGTTTTCCTTTTGCAACTTTTATTTCCAAGCTCATCAAAAAATCATAACCATTCTCGTTCCTACATAGCGCATTTCAACCATAAATAATTGTCTACTTTAGGTATTATCAATTATTGACTGTGAAACTGTGTACGAATGAGGTGGCTCCAGCTCAATCTTATGTGTATAGATTTGGTTTTACATAGTTTACCGTTGTACACAACCCCTTGATTATTTTGATGAAACAAATATCATGTAAGGACCTTCAAATCTAAGGACCAAAGAGCAAGTTGTATATTTGAAACTGGTGATAGACTTTGCTTACGCGTGAAGACTCTAAGGCATTACAAAGACAAAAGATGTAAATCTTGGCAGCGGACGAAAAGTATATAAGTTCCCTTCTCCAAAATGGCCAACATTATTCAAATAGGTTAAATGGTAAAGTGTTATGAAATTGTCAATATCTGGTACACGGTACCCTATCTGCATTCACGTCTGTTTTTGATGGCCGCATAAGGGTAAAATTTGTTTTACAATGTGTTTAAATGTTTTGCCTATCTTCCACGTGCCATAAAATTGATGCCAAGGCTAAAATTCATGTTTTGTTTTAAGCCAGTTTGATAATTAATAAAATTTCTTCCTAAATTGAGTGAAGCGAGATGAGCGTGCGCCGATTATTATTGATTTTACTAGGGATATAAACAACCAGCATCTGGCACCAATACATTACTAGTTTCTATTTCCATGTCTAGTTGCTGAAGAGAGCAAAATCATTGCTGATAATAGAAATTGCTATGCCAATAGAAGAAACGTTGACCTGTTACTTTATATTTAATTTACTAAGTTTGTGGTAAAAGATATTATATTAAGTAACACCAATCATGGAAGAGCATACGAATGTACCAGTTGAACTATACCTGTGTTTTAGTGTAATTATTCATTATTTTATCATTCATACAGAATGTCAGACTGCCAAGAATAGGTATTTTCCCATAATATCTCTGAAAAAATAATGAAGTTGTTGAAACGAAATACTACAGAACACGTTTTGAAAAAAATCAGAAAATGCACTAGTGATAGAAATTAGGCGATTTTCCTCGTAGATTAGCGTTCAAATAATGATCATAATATTTCTAGGAAATGGAAGGATTCAGACCAGTTAAACAGTTTGACGCCAAGGTGGATCAATCACAACTAGCGTCAGAATGGGAAAGGGAAACGAGTCTCGAATACTTGACGCATCCGGAATTAGTCAACGAGACATGCGGAACCAGTTGCTCCATCTTGGGGTCCAGATCTACAAGACATCTTCGATAGTTGCCAGGAGTACATGAGATCCCCATGTTACACCAGATCCTCCATTTTATGTACTGCCATTCAGAAACTGGACTCTCATTTCCAACCATGCCGTCGACGAACCTAGAAAGGCATGTTTTCGACAGATTGCACAATTACCAGGAGAACGTTTTGGCGATTTTGTTATGAAGCTTCGTATGCAAGCGGGGCGTTGTGACTTCGATCTGGCGGGCAGTTCAGTAGGAAACCATGATAATAGATCAAATCGCGAGAAGTGTTTGTCGTCGACGCTTCGGAAGAAGATATTGAGAAGGATCGATCTTTGGAGGAAGTGGTAGCGATAGGAAAAACGATCGAAGACGTCAAGCACAATGCAAGGAGCTGACGAAAAGACTGAGACCGGGAAAAGTTGTTCTGGATCTGTTAATAAAGTTAATCTACAGCGTCCTCAGAACAGCGAAACATATTCAGACCATCGGACAATAGATTCATGGCTCTCAGGGAGGCGTTCGTCGTATACGGACGAACTTTTCCATCCGCACCCTTCAGGTTTGAGTCGAAAGGATATCGAGATAATCGTAGACAGGACACATCGAAGCAATTTTCCGACTAAACAATGGTCATCAAACGACGATACCAGAATCTGTTTCGGCTGTGGATGTCGCGCCACCTGCGAACCAGGAGTGTGTTGCCAAGAATGCGCAATGTCTTCGATGCAGGAACTGGGACACTTGCCAAGTGGTGCACAAACGACAAATGAAGACTCAGTTTCAAATCTACGTCATCGAAGCGCATAAAAGCTGTATATGGTTCAAAAGAACTGAAGGATCTACACGCAGGTCAATCAACCCATGAGAACAAAGACATTTGCTTTCTAATGGGGAAAATCGTTTCAATTTAAGGTAGGAGGCGTTGTGGTCCATATGACAATCGACTCTGGAGCAAAATTTGGTTGACCTTCAGACGTGTCTAACTTAAAGAAGTGGAGCAAAAGTCAAGTTTTCCCAGCATGTTGATCGTTCCTTTAAGAGTGGATCGAGCCGTCCATTGAACATGATTGAGATGTTTACGGCCGAAATCGAAGCGGGTGACAATAAAGGAAGCAATATTCTACATAGCAGAGGACGGAAAGCAGAGTTTACTGACGAAACGGCGAAACAACTCAAAGTTTTAAAATTGGGTATGACGTGGCATCGGTTCAACAGCAACCCAGGGCGTTTCCAAAATTAAAGGGTGTTGGTTGAAATTCGATTGACCCTAATGTGAAACCTGTACAACAGCCATACCGGCGATCACCATTTGCGTTAGAGGAAAGATCGCTAAAAACTTCAATACTTGCTCAATCAAGACATAATCGAACCTGTGGAAGAGTCTTCAGCCGTATTCCCATTGTACCATCCTCAAGGATAACGGAGAAATTCGTCTATGTGAGACATGCGCAGAGCGAACGTCACGTTATCGAGAAACCCATCCGTTACCAATCGTAGAAGAGATGTTCGGAGGAATTACGGGGCGACTTGTTTTCAAAACTTGACATCAAGGAGGCTTATCACCAGATTGAAATATAGGTGCGGTCCAGAGGAATAACAACGTTTATAACAAAACAGGGTCTTTTCAGATAAAGATGTATAAAGCAAAGTACTCAATAAAGATCATGACCGTTATATATATAGCAATTTTGTTATTTCTGCTTGTAATTTGACATTTGTTTGGTTGTTTAGGTTAAACGGCTGATGTTTGAATAAGTTGCTCCAGAATTATTCCAAAAGGTTATGGAATCAATCGTAGCGGGATTAGAAGGAGTTGTAGTTTATTTGGACGATATTTTGTAACTGGTCGCACGCAGCAAAGAGCATGACGAGATTGCGGCAACTCTTGGCTCGTTAAGGCAGTATAACATTCTTCTGAAGGAAGATAAATGCGTTTTCAATACGGATGCCTAGAATTTTGGGTCGAATTATCTAGAAAAGGATCAAACCAACGGAGAGCAGATTGCTGCAATCAGGGCTTTCGGTACAGAAAAAGTCAGTGAACTACGAAGTTTTCTTTTGGTGACGTACGTTCGATTTCTGCCAGCGCTGGCTGATAAAACCGAACCTCTCAGAAAATTGCTGCGAACGGAGAAATATTCAAATGGACATCAGAAATCTTCAAGCGTTTGAAGAGATAAAATCATCATTATGCGATACCCCATTTCTGGGATATTATGATCACAAGATCTATGCATAGTCATAGCAGATGCCAGTCCTACTGGATTGGGAGCTGTATTATTGCAGGAGGATAAGAATGGCGAAGAAAGGATTATCTCGTTTGCTAGCAAAGCTTTGACGGATATAGAGGAAGTATTTCCAAACGAACGGGAGGCTCTTGCCTTGGTCTGGTTGACCGTTTAAACATTTGGGAAACGCTTTAGACTCGTAACGACTGTAAACCGTTCATTTCTTATTCAGAGAACGAGCCAAGCCGTGTGCAAGAATAGGCGTTGCGTTTGCAGAGTTACTCTTATGATGTGGTTTATAAGCCAGGGTCTAGCAACCTGGTGACGCTTTTCAAGATTGCCAATCTTGAATCCTGTCGAATTTAAAAGTTCGGATGAAGTATGCATCTATCAGTTGGTTATGTCAGGTTCCCAAATGCAGTTACAGTTCAAGAAGTAGAATATGAGCTTGTGAACGATGGAGTCCTTCAAATGTAATCAAGAGCTTGGAAACAGGAGCATGGAATGAGAAACGAAGGAATTGTCCATTCAGTTCAGAATTATGCAGTTGGAAATTATTATAAGAGGGACAGGTTGATAATTCCAGAAAACTGAGGGATCGTGATTGAAGTTGCTCAGAATCGCACCCAGGAATTGTTACCATGAAAAGAAGACTGCGGCAAAAGTATGGTGGCCAAATGGACCGACAGGTGGAACAATACAAAAAAGTGTAAAGCTTGCACCTCGTAGCATCCTGCGATCCCCTGGCCGTTAATCCGTACCAAGCTCCCAACCAAACCATGGGTGATCTTGCAACTGATTTATTGGACCGCTACCCTCCGGTCACAACCTTAGTAGTTATTGACTACTACAGTCGTTTCACTGAAGTGGTGATAGAAGCAAAAACAGAAACCTGACGGTAAAAGCTTTGCACGAAACATTTTGCCGGTTTGGAATGCGAGTCGATCAAAACGGATAACGGTCCGCACATAAGTGCTGAATAGCATTCTGTAAGCACATTGGCATTGAGCACATAAAACCACATCCTACTGCCACAGCAATGGAGAGGTCGAAAGACAACTGCACCATCGGTATAAGATTTAAAATCAGTCAAGAAACAACTGGATCGGATTGGCAGTGGGACCTCAGAACGTTTATACTTATGTACAATCGACACCACACTCGACAACCGGAGTAGCTCCATCGAGTTTGTTATTTGGCAGAAAACTTAGATAAATTGCCTGGGTGACGAAAAACAAAACATATTAGAGGAAATTCGAGATCACGATCATGTCAACAAGATGAAAGGTGCCGAGTACAGTGATAAACGACGAGCGAAGCCGGATGATCTGGCAGAAGGTGATACAGTAGTAACGAAACGCGTTCAGAAAGACAATAAATTGTCAATGATGTTTGATTCCGGACGTAACCCTAAAGTCATCTGAATCAGGGAGAATCATTCATAGAAATGTCTCCTACCTCAAGAAGCACTCCGTGCCAGAAATAGGAACCGATGAAAGAAATGGTAGCTGAATCTCAACAGAGCCATGAACCTCAAGACTGTGGACCTACGCCAAACCGAGCGGTGGATGATCCAATGGGTTCAGCCAGTTCGTATTCGACGATCCATCAGGAGACCACCATACCTCGAGGATTACAAAGTGAATTCAATTGTTTAGTATAAAGAAAAGGAGGAATGTAGTATCCCACATGAACCAAGATTCATATATATATTTGACTAATACTTATTTATCTTGTTATTTGGTAACCCTATCGAAGTCATTCCTTTGTGTTGTTATTTACCTTGAAATAAAGAAACTGAGTTAGTTGCATCCCAGACGAGCTTGAGAGCAAAGTGTATTTCTTATCGTATAACCGAAAGAGCATCGACAGTACAAAACTACATGTTTGATAGAATAAAAGCATTTTCGAACTTATGATATGCTACATTCGAACTTAGCCTTTACTACAGTTTACTACCATTTACTACACGGAGAAACGTCAAAACAAAATAGACCCCATGATGACGATGATGATTTCATCATTTTTTGCGGCTAATCAACAAAAGACATGTCTGTTTTGTTTGCTTTCCTAAATTGGACTTCACAAAGCCAATTCGCTTCGATTCTGATGAATAATCTGCATTTGAAACAGAGTAGCAACGTCTTGAGCAGACTACAAGAAATCAGTAGTAAACTCTTGTTTTATTCATACGAATCAGTTGTTTGTAGTATGTCTGAAATATGTAGTGTAGTAAAATCTTTTATTCATAGAATCCATACTGAAAATATAGTAAAGTTGAACTTACACTTTTATTCATACGACCCACTTTCTCGTTGAATTCTTCCTTGAATTCCTTTGCTATTTTTCTAGAAATACCTTTGGACCTTGTTTCAGGATTTTATCTGTTATCTGGAATCCTCTCAGAATTTCTTCAGTAAACCCTCTGTATAATTTTTCTGAAATTCCTCCAGGAATTCGTGAGAAATCCTCCAGAGATTTTTCCGAAAGTTCCTAGAATTTCCTTTGAAGACCTCTAGGAACTCCTCCATAAGTTCGCCTAGAAATTCCTCCGTAGGATCCTTTAACCATCGAAAATCCTCCAGTCGTTCCTCCACAAACTCCTTCGGTTGTTTTTCACGGAAATTCCTCCAAGAATTCCTTCGGAAGTTTCTCCATGAATTCTCTTGATGATTTTATAAGAATGTTACGAAAGATTCTCCAATAATGCCTTCAGAAGTATACTTTGGAATTTCTCTGTTATTTCCTCCTTTCCTCCTTCCAGAAATTCCTGCATCAATACCTCAGGAAGTTCTCCAGAAAGTCATCCAGAAGTTCTTCTGGAAGTTTATCTAGAAATTTCTTCAGTAACTCCATCGAAAATCTTCAGTAACCGTGTGAATCCTCAGCAATTCCTCCAGAAGTTCATTAAAAAATATCTGAAGCTCCTTCAAAAAATCCTTTGGATTTTCCAACAGCAATTCCTCCGGAAATTTCATCATGTGGAAGTTTCTTCAGGTATCTATTTGTTTTTAAAGCAGCACAAATAGAAACAAAGCACACTTTCATTGGCTCTGCGCAACTTCTTTTATCTTCTGAAAAGTTTTGCTACTGAGGTGTGAATCGCAACCACTGACGTACTGAGATTTCCGACCAACCATTTATTCAATTTTCTTCAAAATTCTTCATATATTGATCTTAAAGGTTTTCTATCAACCGTCGATAGCAATCAATGCCATTCCATGAAGGAACCTAAATATATCTAAGTTCGATCATAGCATCGGTTGAGCCAAAGGCAAAGGTCTTGGATTGCTTCAAGACGAG
Organism: Armigeres subalbatus; assembly: GCF_024139115.2. Taxonomy (NCBI): domain Eukaryota; kingdom Metazoa; phylum Arthropoda; class Insecta; order Diptera; family Culicidae; genus Armigeres; species Armigeres subalbatus. The sequence goes on from NW_026943211.1 coordinate 58,866, forward strand.
ATGGTGATGATGTTCGTGATCGTGATTGTAACTCTCATGAATTATGGCAGGCAAGGTGACATCCACATGCAGAGCCCTCACAACGTCAGAATGCGAAATCCTCATCAACGTGCAGTGCCATTACGTCGTCAGAATCAAAACTATAATTATTATTCCAAACGCTGTTTATTGATGCATCGAAATTTTTTTGTGCCGCGAAGCAAATCAATAACAAAGTGAAATGAAAATTTGAAGTTGTCAATTTTTATTTTCCTTTGTCGATTTCTTTGTTACACTGGTACAACACAATATTTTTGATTGCTCGGCAGAAAGTGTTGCCATAAACCCCAGTACGTATAATATAGCTGTTAGTTCTGTAGTATAATTCGGCTCCTGCAACCAAAAAAAAACAAATATTACAATTATTTCATAAAATCTTGGCATATAGAACTCTGCAAGGTTTTAATACATACAATGTGAGCTTTTATACCGATACATATCAAAATTTTACAAAATTGTCAGATTTTAATACAATTTCATGTGTCAACATTTTATTCAGTTTCTGTATGGTTCTTATGCAGAACTGCATTGAAATCTGCCATCTGCTGGTTGGGTGTGGTTCTGCAGTTTGAAAAGAAGGCGCAATGAAAAGTGTTGTATACACCGAAATCACTGGAATCTTCGGATTTTGAACCAACTGTAAAAAATCTTCTGTCACCACTGACATGCCCACACTTGTTTGCAAAAATTCGATGTATCACCATCGAACGATTGGAATCAGATACTCCATGAATTCTCAAAGCGCTCCCTCAATTTGCGTTTGTATATTTCCATCTCAACATGGATGAATTTAATGAAATTTCGTAGAACATTTTTTAGGGTTCAGTGTACAATCATTCAACTAAACATGCTTCTTTCCTTTAATATATAAAAAAAAGTTGATCTACTCAACAGGGCTTAACATGTTCTAAATATGGCTAACGGAAACCTTGTTTGTTTCGATGCCCACGTGAACTTTCTTCCGTGACAGAGGTTTCAATACCCTAACGTAACCAACTAGTTTAAACCGTATTGAAATATGCATACGCCAGAGAAACGAAGCTGTTTCGAAAAGATATACGGTCTATGCTTCAATGCGAAAAAATGGGCCTTATCAAAATGCAAAACTCATTAAAAGAAATGTTTGCAAAATAACACTTCCAACACTACAACGAAAGTCATCGCTCAAGTGTTCTACCAGTTTACCATTATCATACATCAGAGGTATTAGCCGTAGCGAGACAGTGAACTATCATGAAACAAATTAATTTAAATGATGCATAATTTCTCAATTATTGGACCCGACTGGCTACCAGTGTTTCGAATGCGATTCGTCCGCTACATAGTTGGAAGAGTGAGCTGCAAGCATTTTGCAACAAAAAATGGACTCCCTGTCTAAAAATGCCATATCGGTGTGAAGCAAACACTAGAAAAAAATGTGTTCATATGGCGTTTGCTCGGTGGCTGCTTGTATGTAAATATCAGGCGGATAATATGGTTGGCGTCAAGTACGAATTTACATACAAATTGAGCCGTTTTTGCATAATTATGCTCAGTATTATTCCTGGTGAGTTTTAATAGCACCTGGGTGCGACGCAAACTTTTTATTATAATTTTCGATCGCTTGACTTTGCAGTTTGGTAAGCTACTTTGCGGTGGAAATAATCAACCCAGTTGTACAGTCCGCCCGGGTAGTTAATAACTTAGTTCAATCACGCAAACCGTACTTCCAACAACCTGTCAAAATCGCACAATCCAGCACGAGTAAATAAAACGTTTACAGTATAGGTATAAATTATCACCTTTTTTCACGTTACACAATCCCGTCTGGGGGTCCGACAGTGTAGGGGATGCTGCTCTAAAAAGCCTCGGCACTTTTTTTACTATTCTACACAACTGAGTTTGATCTGGTAGAACAAAACTCGTTTACTACATGAGTTATGTAAATTAACATTTTCTTCGTATTCAAAATGAATGAAGCTAATATGCATTTTACCTCAAAGGTTTTAGTTATTTTTTTATAGATATGTCTATGGTTGAAGACTATCAGATTAGGTGATTGGAAAACAATTATAAAACATTTTTATCGTGAGACCTTAGAGCAAATTTAAACAAGTCATGTTGACCCTATTTCTCCTATATACACAGCACCCGACATGAACTCCACCAGGAATCCGGAAAGTAACAGCCTCAGCAGCAGCAGTGCCGCAGTTAAGAAAAGCAATTTCATCGTTTCCCTGAACCAATCGAGCGTGGTCTTTGTACTGACCGCCGCCATGCCATCAAGACTATCATCATCCGAGGTCCCGGACCAGGCTCAGCTTGCGAGCTGACTTTTAAATTATCTTATTTATTGAGCTAAAGCTCGCCGGAACGAAATTGCCCTGCCGCCGTTGCTGATGCGCGTATACACGGATCGAAATCAGGATCAAGAAGTAAGAAGGAAGATATTTTTAATTGCCTGGCTGGAATTGCGGACCACTGATGATTCTGGTTCGTCCGGAGGGAATTCGGTAGTAGGCTCACCAAAGGCATGGACGCCATCTTGATGGGTGCCATTGTGATTGATTTTTCAATTAACCCGCCCGCTTTGTTGGGTTTGGTTTGGAAAAAATATGTTTACGTGGACGTACGTACTTATCTGCGTGTTTAATGTTGTTATCGTTTATGTTCATAATTCAATACTGTTTCATGTGCCGTCATATGCTTTAATTTTTGTGTAATTTGGACTAGTTTATTAAAAAATGATTTTGGCAGAATAAAAACGTAGAATAAAATAAAATAAAATAAATACACTGATTACCGATTATGATGGTCTTCACACATAAAATTATTCGTCGAATCTCGGTTTGATTCTGCCGAGAACCGCACAGCATAGTGCTAGGCAGTGATCACAGTATTTTTCTTGCTACCAATATTACGCTACCAATATACGAGAAAGGCAAAAAAGAAGATCAAAGATAGAGGTGACAGTAGAATTAATTCGGCCAGCACGTTCGTACTGAAATGGAAATATTTTTCTATGCAATATAGCCATCCCTTCTTTTTCTTCTTCTTCTTCTTCTTATTGGCATTACATCCCCACACTGGGACAGAGCCGCCTCACAGCTTAGTGTTCAGTGTAGAAACTGCGAGGTTTCTAAGCCAGGTTACCATTTTTGCATTCGTATATCATGAGGCTAACACGATGATACTTTTATGCCCAGGGAAGTCGAGACAATTTCCAATCCGAAAATTGCCTAGACCGGCACCGGGAATCGAACCCGGCCACCCTCAGCATGGTCTTGCTTTGTAGCCACGCGTCTTACCGCACGGCTAAGCCGTCCCTGATTATAGGAAATTTTTAAGTGATAAAAATCAGAGGGACGTCTGTTATCAATATTTCGAGGTTAGGCTGAAAAAATGAACATTATTATTAAGAATTTTTTTTGAGCTTTTTAGTGGAATGTATTCACTTGTCATAAGACGAGTTTGTACCTTCCCATTTAATTCCACCACTTGATTGTACCTTGACAAATACGTATTTCGACCTCAACAGTAAGGTCGTCTTCAGTGTCTCGTCGAGCCGCAAGACGAGTCAAGTACGATATACGTATATTTCGTATAGTGATTTGATAAAATCAATTAACGCTCAAGTCGGAAAAAATCTTCGTCATGCCGTAACGAACGAAATGACATCCTGGCGGTGTACAAATGTATTGATGGATCGTGGCACTATTTAAATCAGTGAAATCAGTAGTGATGCAGTTTCATTCAAAATTTTCGACCACTATTCTAGTTTGAAACTGGAGCAAAATAGAACAAAAAAGCTGGTTTCCCCAGCAGTGTTCCACTTTTGTTTTTCAAATTTTCAATTAGGGGAGCTGTTCCATTTTCCATCTTACTGAACATATATTCACCTCATCGCAAAACAGAGAAATACAGCACCAAACTTGTCGCTTTTTTTTGCTAACATGCGTGCTCACTGCTGGAAAAAATCACAAAAAAAACAAATCAAATTCCTTTTCATTGCTTTGTTTTTGATAGGATGGAAATGTGAGCTATGAGATGAAGTGCCGAACCGTTCCTATAAATGAAATTATGATGTTGCTGCCACGAAATGCGCAGTAATTGCAAAGTGGATTGACCCGTAGATAAAATGACGCATTCATACATCAAAACAATTGAAAAATATTTGATATTTGACTGCAGAAAATAGAACGGCGTGTTATACCAGTTTAAATTTTTTACAGTTGACTTGTATAAAAAATTAATCTAGAATAGTTGTTGGGAAAAAGAAATGTTTCAGGTTCATATTCAAACTGATAGCCCCGAACGATTTGAATCACTGCTGATTTTACTCTTCAACTTTATTGTCAGCATTCATTTCATTTATTTAGTTTACATCTAAACAGATAAAACTGAATCAACAATTTGACACCACAATACACGGTTCGAGGCCGCATCTCTCCATCCTCGGATACGCCCCACGCTCGCCAAGTCGTTTTGCACCTGGTCTGCCCATCTCGCTCGTTGCGCTCCACGCCGTCTCGTACCAGCCGGATCGGAAGCGAACACCATCTTTGCAGGGTTGCTGTCCGGCATTCTTGCAACATGTCCTGCCCATCGTACCCTTCCGGCTTTAGCTACCTTCTGGATACTGGGTTCGCCGTAGAGTTGGGCGAGCTCATGGTTCATTCTTCGCCGCCACACACCATCTTCTTGCACACCGCCAAAGATGGTCCTAAGCACCCGTCTCTCGAATACTCCGAGTGCTTGCAAGTCCTCCTCGAGCATTGTCCATGTTTCATGTCCGTAGAGGACAACCGGTCTTATTAGCGTCTTGTACATGACACATTTGGTGCGGTGGCGAATCTTTTTCGACCGCAGTTTCTTCTGGAGCCCGTAGTAGGCCCGACTTCCACAGATGATGCGCCTTCGTATTTCACGACTAACGTTGTTGTCAGCCGTTAGCAAGGATCCGAGGTAGACGAATCCCTCGACCACCTCGAAGGTATCCCCGTCTATCGTAACACTGCTTCCCAGGCGGGCCCTGTCGCGCTCGGTTCCGCCCACAAGCATGTACTTTGTCTTTGACGCATTCACCACCAGTCCAACTTTTGTTGCTTCACGTTTCAGGCGGGTGTATAGTTCTGCCACCTTTGCAAATGTTCGGCCGACAATGTCCATGTCATCCCCGAAACAAATAAATTGACTGGATCTGTTGAAAATCGTACCCCGGCTGTTACACCCGGCTCTCCGCATGACACCTTCTAGCGCAATGTTGAACAACAGGCACGAAAGTCCATCACCTTGTCTTAGTCCTCGGCGCGATTCGAACGAACTGGAGTGTTCGCCCGAAATCTTCACACAGTTTTGCACACCATCCACCGTTGCTTTGATCAGTCTGGTAAGCTTCCCAGGGAAGCTGTTCTCGTCCATAATTTTCCATAGCTCTATGCGGTCTATACTGTCGTATGCCGCCTTGAAATCAACGAACAGATGGTGCGTTGGGACTTGGTATTCACGTCATTTTTGAAGGATTTGCCGTACAGTAAAGATTTGGTCCGTTGTCGAGCGGCCGTCAACGAAGCCGGCTTGATAACTTCCCACGATCTCGTTCACTAATGGTGACAGACGACGGAAGATGATCTGGGATATCACTTTGTAGGCGGCATTAAGGATGGTGATCGCTCAAAAGTTCTCACACTCCAGTTTGTCGCCTTTCTTGTAGATGGGGCATATAACCCCTTCCTTCCACTCTTCCGGTAGCTGTTCGGTTTCCCAGATTCTGACTATCAGTTTGTGCAGGCAAGTGGTCAGCTTTTCCGGGGCCATCTTGATGAGCTCAGCTCCGATACCAACTGACGTAGTCATCTCCTCTGCTGCCTTGACTTTCACTGCCTGTACTCTCAGCGCCATTCAGATGTTCCTCGTAGTGCTGCTTCCACCTTTCGATCACCACACGTTCGTCCGTCAAGATGCTCTTATCATTATCCCGGCACGTTTCGGCTCGCGGCACGAAGCCTTTACGGGATGCGTTGAGCTTCTGATAGAGCTTGCGTGTATCTTGAGAACGGCACAGCTGTTCCATCTCCTCGCACTCCGCTTCTTCCAGGCGGCGTTTCTTCTCCAGAAAAAGGCGGATCTGCTGTCTTCGCTTCCGTAAATAACGTTCCACGTTCTGCCTGGTACCTTGCTGCAGCGGATTGCCCGCGCTGCGTCCTTCTCCTGCAGAATCTGTCTGCACTCTTCGTCGAACCAATCGTTCCGTCGGCTTCGACCCATATACCCGACGCTGTTCACCGCTGCGTCGTTAATGGCTGCTTTGACTGTATTCCAGTAGTCCTCAAGAGGGGCCCCATCGAGCTCACCCTCTTCCGGCAACACTGCCTCGAGATGCTGCGCGTATGCAGTGGCGACATCAGGTTGCTTCAGTCGCTCTAGGTCGTACCGCGGCGGTCGTCGGTACCGAACATTGTTGATGACGGATAGTTTTGGGCGCAGTTTAACCATCACCATATAGTGGTCTGAGTCGATGTTAGCGTCTCGATATGTCCTGACGTCGATAATGTCGGAGAAGTGCCGTCCATCAATTAGAACGTGGTCGATTTGTGATTCTGTCTGCAGTGGTGATGTCCAGGTGTACCGATACGGGAGGCTGTGTTGGAAGTAGGTGCTGCGAATGACCATATTCTTGGAGGCGGCGAAATCAATTAATCGTAGGCCGTTTTCGTTCGTCAGCCGGTGAGCGCTGAACTTCCCAATAGTCGGTCTAAACTCCTCCTCTTGGCCAACTTGAGCGTTCAAATTTCCTATGATGATTTTGACGTCGTGGCTTGGGCAGCTGTCGTACTCACGTTCCAGCTGCGCGTAGAATGTGTCCTTATCATCATCAGTGCTTCCGGAGTGTGGGCTATGGACGTTGATTATGCTGAAGTTGAAGAGCCGGCCTTTGATCCTCAACCTGCACATTCTTTCATTGATCGATCACCCGATCACGCGCCTTTGCATATCGCCCATCACTATGAAAGCTGTTCCCAGCTCGTGTGTGTTGTCGCAGCTCTGGTAGATGGTATGATTACCTCTAAACGTTCGCACCATTGATCCCTTCCAACAAACCTCCTGCAGCGCTACGATGCCGAATCCACGGTCCTTGAGCACATCGGCGAGTATGCGTGTGCTCCCGATGAAGTTGAGAGATTTGCAGTTCCACGAACCGAGTTTCCAATCGCTAGTCCCTTTTCGTCGCAGTGGTCTTCGCCGATAGTTCCGGTCCGTACTTTCTTGTTGATTGTTTCGTTTTTTTGGCTGGCTTGCAGGGCCTGACACCAAACCCCCTAAATTTCTGGAGGACCATTCCTCCTTATTTCCGGTTGACCATGGTGCACAGTTTCACTTAGAGTCCCTCGCTGGCACTCGGACGATGATCAGCCACCCCTAACATATTTTTTTAGACAAGTATTAAAGAACTCATGTTGGCTCTGGAGAATTTAATGAGGTTTTATTGCATTAATTATAGCCGTTCGACATGCCATTATTCCCAAGATTATTCCGGCAAATCTCATAAAAACGCCACTAATAACTCGTAGTTCAAATCAGAAAGCATGCATCGCCATCTTCAGCGTAATTCTCTTTTAAACGCGCATCTGATCGTTAGGTCGAGAAAAGCCGCAGGAACCTGCTTTACAAAAAATGATACGCGCCATGGTTTTTAACACATTTTTTCATTATTTCCTCGCCTTGGTATAGCTTATGTAACGTGTCTTCACGATATTGGGTAATTGAAACAACGAAAATACTCTAATAGATGCATGATAGTGAGCCAACAAAATGAAAAAAAAGCATCCAGGACTGCTCACGATCCCGAAGCTCTGGTTTCATATTTAAGCCGTAAGTTACGTTACGGGGAGGAGACTTCGGTAGCATTTTTCTTGTTAATTGCAAGGTTTTTATGGGCCTGCCTACACACACTATCCACTTTACCGGGTTATCTGTTAGCTGATTTCTCAACAGCTGAGCTCTGTATATAATAAGCATAACATTTCGATTAAAAAAATAATTGTGTTATAACACATTTTGTACATAGTATAAGGAAAGTCAAACCCCGTGCTGCTAACCGTTTTTAATCAAATTGATTTTAGAATTACTGAAATATTCCCAAAGGAAAGAGGACGATTTGAATCAAGGTATCGGTAAATGAGCTGATAATCACTGGACGACAAAATCAGAAAAAAAAAGTTTGTATTCGCGATGCTGATGTGTGGCATTTGTCTCGACCTCTAAAATCGACTAGTTACTAACATTTTTCGTTTGATTGAGAAAATTCCGACACCAATTGATCTAAATTCCAGAACAGTTTGGAGAGCCTAGAACGAACTGCACATAATTCGCAAGGACTCAGGGGCCTTGTGCGGACATGCTGAGTTGATTCCAGTTAGATACCAGGCGTAGTTGATCAAAGTTGACCAAAGGATCGGAACTCCAGAACAATTTGCAGAACCTAGAACATCTGCATCAAGTTAATTTGGACTGCTTATAATGCGCAAGGGATCTAGGGACTTGTGTGGACATTCCGATTGCATACCAGGCGTAGTTGCCTTTGTAGACCAATTGATCTGAACACCAGAAAAAATTGGAAAACCTAGAACATCTGCATCAAGCCAATATAATACGCAAGAGCTTGAGGGGCTTGCTGGGACAAGCTCGGTTGATTTCCGTTTTGAAGGTCTTCTTGATCGGTAAATTTTACTCATATCGAATATGGTATATCGAACACACTTAAAACAAATCGCCGAATTCGGTAAAATTTTAGCGAAATCTCAACAGCAGAATTGTTCGGTAAATAATTTGACTGATTTTCGGTTATTTTGAACAATGGAAAAAATTACAAAAAATCTGTAAACTAATTACCGAACAGTTCTGCTGATGAGATTTCGGTAAAATTTACCGAATACTTTGAAATGAGTTAAATGTGAAGTTTTTTACATTTTAATTTACAGTATCCGTACTCCAGCTGATCGAGCATGAAAAAAATGCGGATCCCTAGGGACATAACAAACTAGCAAACTACAGGAAGCGAGGAAGCTAGATGAGGTGAATAAAACAACCGTGAATGAATTGTGAAAATCGCCTCAAAGACGACCGGGAACCTGTTTGAAAGCATTATTCTTGATCGTAGTATTCGACATGTTAACCAAGAACTTGTAGAGCCCAACTTGCAATCAGGTTCAAATTTCCCATAATACAAGTTCCATACGAATGCTTGCACACTTGCACGCTTATTTAATAAAACGGATGAGATAAAATTTGTATTAAAAGTTTAGTCACAAGATGAATCATCGCACAAATGTACCATGCATCTCCATATGCTTTAATGCTTATAAGCTGCTTATCAGTTTTCACAATCCCTTATAGTTTCCCCAAGAGGCCCATTTTTGCCTGAAAACTTTGATGGGGGCAGATATCGTAATAACTTAGATTATCGTAATAAGTTAGTGTTTTAACTTATCTGAACATGCAATCATGCAAACATGCAAGTGACTTCAAAGTGATGATCCCCTTCCTACTTTGTGACCAAATACTAGGGTAGATACCCAGCACAATAAGAACTACGAATAAGATATCCGGCGTTGGCATTCAGATTTTTTTGCAGACCATGAATTATATCAAAAGTGATAGCGTAGTAGCGTTATACTTATGTGGCCGACAGGGTACCCGTGTTCCTTTTGCAACTTCAAGTGGTCATATATAAATGTCAATTTTTAATAGCTGCAAGTTGAAACTCGGTGACATCAGAGAACTTAAGCATCTGTGAGAAAATTTCGTGGATACGCCGAGGGGGGTATGGGGGGGTGTTTTCCAAATTTTTGATTACCACGTGGGTTCATAATTTTAACAATGTTCAACCGATCTAGATAATTTTGACCTTTTTGGAAACGGGAGTTCATATAATTTTTGTCCACTGTCAAAGTTCATGGCGTTTGTCTAAGGTTTATATATTAAAACCCATGAATTAAGTCCTTAGAGTCTACACGCGTAACCAAAAGTCTATCTTACAGTTTCATACAACATTCTGTTTGCGGTCTCTGGAGTCTCTGGAGTGAGGCCTTACTCATCCAAGAAATCTCTGGAATAAGGTTCTAAGATTTACCTGCGTAGCCAAAGGTCTATCATCCAAATTAAAATACGGTGCATGCTTTTTGTGGTACTTGGCGTAGAATTCATTCGCAGTATATGTTCCGGGTCATCCTAGAAGCCTCTGGAGTTAGGCCTTAAGGTCTACACGCGTAATCAACCGTCTATTGACTAGTTTCAAAAGTGGTACATGCACTTTATGATCCTTAGAACAGAATGTGATCACTACATATGAGCTGCGCTATCCAATAATACTCTGGAATAAGGCCCAGGGATTGAACTTATCATTTCATTATCATTTAGTATTCAGCCAATAACTCATTCCAGAGGCGGAATTCCAAAAAGTGTTGTATGGCGGACTATTAGCGCTGATTCCCCTCTACAACTTTGTCTAAGAGTACTTTGTTCTATGTCTAAAATTTACAGCGTGAAACGCTAGGAACACTCAATATACTAAATGATAATAAGTGTTATTATCATTTAGTATATAAAATGATACTAGCGTTTCCCGCGTTGAATATTAGACATAGAGCAATGTACCCTCAGACAAAGTTGTAGAGGGGAATCAGCGCTAGAAGTCCGCCATACAACACTTTTTGGAATTCCGCGTCTGGAATGAGCTATTGGCTGAATACTAAATGATAATGAAATGATAAGTTCAATCCCTGATAAGGCCTCAGTTATACAAGAAATGCCTGGATTACATTCTATGCTGAGTACCACAAAGAGCATGTATCACTGTTGAAATTAGTCGATGCATATTTTGTTGTGGGCCCTCCTTAGCCGTGTGGTAAGATGCGCGCACATAACATAAGCGGATCCTAGAACAAAATCCCCATCAAAAAGTTGACCCCCTTTCGGTGGGCCAAAACTGTTATAACGAGCGTCGGGAACATCGTTCTGTCATTCTCAAATGTAAACAAATACCATATGATCAGAAAATTAGAACACTTTGTTTCAAAGAGTACAAAGGTCAGGATAGACAACCGATGTGTGGAGAAATTCAGTTTTAGCATGCATATATTTTAAACATTATCGAGAAATGGGAGATAATATCCGAAAACAAATCTCTTCTGCGCTTCACACAACAATGGACAAGATATAAAATCAATATCGACATTTTCTTTATCTAAAACAGCTACTTCCAGGCGATCTAATAACAACATCTTATTTCTACCGGTTACTAGTATCAAAAATGAAATGATGCTAAAACCGGTTCAATTAGTTTGTGTATGAATTGAAGAAAAAAGAAGTTTTTTTCAAAAAGTGTTAATTAGGATGTCGTTTAAAACTGTTCTACATTAGAAACTAATCTGTGAATATGCAGTTTTCGGTTTTTTCAAAAGGATGGCGAGGGATACACCAATGTTGGTTTACAAGTGCAAAAATTAATTAAAGTTTTATTATTGACTAGATGTCATTCTTGATAATACTTTTATTCCTATAGACTGCAATTTTGAATATATGTATATCCTCTAACCTGAATCATTAACCAAGTATACGAAAGCAAACTCGCGGGACGGCGTAGCGAGGTGTTTTTAGTTTGGAATAATAATGAACTATATTAACGATGTTTCTGAACATTTTGAGAATTGAAAAGCTGTTTCAACACTGATTTACTTAATACGCTTTAACTAAGCATAAGGTAAATTTGAATAACTTGACAAATTGCTTGATAGTATTCTGGTAATAAAAATATTGTAATACTTCATTCAAAAGTTTGGTGTTACTGTAGTATGATAAATTGACGTTTCAAGTTCAAAATATTTCATAGTTAATTACAGAGTTTCAAAAGATAAATCGTATAATTATGTTAATAATCAATTTTATAATAATCATATGATTTTATAATGATTGTGACTGACCTTCATGAGTTGATATTGAAAGGAACAGTCGATTCATGGAAATATCGAGATGTGGAATAGAAAATCCTTGGAAAGCTATTTGGAGAGGCCGTCACAGTAACCCAGAAAATATTGTTTTCATATGGCATAATTTGCTTCCATGAGCCGACATCGAGTCATAGAACATCGACTCATGGAGATTTGACTGTAATCATTTTTATATTCAATGAACCATGTCTATGTTAACTATTTGAGGCAACGAAGTTCGATTCTTTTATTTGACGTTTTTTGCATGGTTATGCAGAAAAAAGATTTTAGCTCAATAACAGAGAGTTTCTTTACTATGTGCGTTTTCCTCTTCTCTGTGTCTAGTGGGCTTGCATTGCTGCTTACTTTTCTGATTCACAGTGACCGGTTAACGGAAAAGATATTTTAGTTACTAGATAAAGATTGTCGCTTCGGTTCCCTTTGTTCTGCTGTCCGAAACATGTGTGGTACATACCTGTCAAATCGTATGGATTTTCCTTCTTTGACATTTAGCTCCCCTATCCTCGCCAGCAAAAGATGTTCCGGACAGCGACGACAGCGACAATCTTTATCTAGTAACTAAAATATCTTTTGTTAACGGTGACATTAAGATCAACGAAAACAAAACGAGCTGTCCTTTCTCAAGCTACTCGACCCGGCAGACGTTCTACTGCATAGTAGGCGAAAGTGCGCGTTGTGAACTGCCCATGCAAAATTTCCATACAAATCTCATTATGTTCGCATAAGGATCCTATCATATAAGCCCGTCGAAAACAACAACGAATCTGCTGAAGGAATGAAGATAATCCATCCAGCCGTTTTCGAGTTATGCGGATACGATTTAATTTTTATTATTTAGAGATATTATTTACATCATCATCAGCACTTTAAACCATCAATTTGGAAGAATTGGGTTACAAAACTGTAAAACAATAACATTTTTTTGTGGAATGTCTTTACCTGTCATAAGGCGAGTTTAGTACTATTCTTTTATTTCTTCCACGACGTTGTAATCTAAAACAATAGTTGGCTAATATTGGTGTGAATAATAATCAGATAGTATAATATAGTATAATAAATAATAAAAATCATGCGACCCCTTGCTACTTCAATACTGTTATACCATATCTTTTGACGTTTCGATGTTCCGTATAACACATTCAATCTGTTATAAGGGTACAACTTTTGCTACCCGAGTTACACATATGTTATGTGATGCGCGGCTACAAAGCAAGACCATGCTGAGGGTGGCTGAGTTCGATTCCCGGTGCCGGTTTTAAGTCTCTCTCCAGGAATTTTTTTTATTGACCCAAAACATATCATGTAAAGACCTTCAATTCCAAGGAATGCAAAAAGCATGTTGTATATTTGAAACTGGAAGATAGAGTTTTGGTTATGCGTCTAGACTCTAAGGTATTCCTTACATACTTCAAGGATTTCTTGAATAACCATAGACAAAAGCTGTAAATAGTGACAGCGGAAAAAAAGTATCTAAGTTCCCTTCTGCAAAATGGCCAAAATTATAGATTGAATAAAAAATATCTGGAAAAACAGGCAGAAACGTGAACGCACCAAAATACGAATTTTCAACTCTTACGTGAAATCTGTGCTGTTATACGCTAGCGAAACATGGTGTGTATTAGTGGAGAACACTCAACGGCTGCAGGTGTTCATCAACAGATGCCTGCGGTATATAATTCGGGCCTGGTGGCCTCACAACTGGATCTCAATCAACGATCTCCATCGTCGTTGTCACCAGAGGTCGATAGCAACATAAATCGGAAGTGGGGCAGGGTCGGGCGAAAACGAAATTTGTAAACAAGCATTGGTCCCAGAGGCTCATGGCGGCGAAGCCTCAATAAAGAAATAAAAGAAGTCGACCGAAATCTAACCTGGCAACAGGTTAAAGTGATAGCTGGACATCGCTAAGGATCTTTCAAGTCGGCCCTTTGCACCCCGATCTTTCAAGGCGGGCCCTCATATAAATCCCGGACAAAAACTGAGATTGTGTTCAAAAACTTCACCACAGAGTAATTTTGAAACGTTGAATTCATTTTGAGGTTAAAATGGTTATCCGACATACTTGATATTTTCGGGATAGAAAAAAAAAAAATGGATTTTGCGGCTAAAATTTTATCCCCGAGGTGATTTCTGTGGTCCTCCCCCTCGGTTTTTGTAGTCCGTAGAGGCTGTTAGGCAGTGATGCAATCGAGTTGTCCCGCCCGAGTATCTTCGCAGATCAGAACCGTTCAACGTCGTGTAAGCCAATACGAAAGCGATTATGACGTCGACTGCTGTGGATTCATCTAACAACAGCTAGATCTCGAATTATTGTGCCAAAAGTCGGCATTCCGTTGGTCGACCGGAGTGCACCGAGTCGCAGATGAGTGCCGATGATTTCGGACCTGGAGACCCAGCAATGCCTGCAAGGAAGGATTGAAAGAGCTATAGCGGCGTATCGTGGGACCGACAGCTAAATCAGAAGCAGGCTATGGACGAACCCCTTCCAGTTGATGTGGATGGGTTGAAAGCGGAAATGGATAAAATGTGGTATTACATTCAAATATCACTGGCAAATCGAATGCCATCAAGAAACCCCGCGAAGAAAAAATGATTTTGATTGTGACCAATCGTGTCCCGTCTTAGACGTCTGTGTTTTTCAAGACATTGGCTCAAAACCGAAGCATTCTCAAAACACACTGGTGTGAAGAAAGGATCTCGCCCATCAAACATTGTATTTTTCACGCACCGAAATTTGGTGAGAGAATTCCATTATACACAATTACATTATATCCCATTACATACAATAATTTATATAAAAAAGTATATATATATAACCATCAGGGCACCCGATTGAAGCGATTTGGATAGGAATAGATAGGAATCACCAACTTCCTATTGTTAACATCTCGTGGATAAAGGGTGGGCTATTCTCCCCATCTCTTGGGCTAGATTATATTATTGTGTGTACGAACTTTCTTCTGGAAGGAGATTCTCTATTCATCCCGTGGATTCGCATAAGTGTCTCTGCTTATGGAACCACCCCACCCATTTTTGGCCCTTCATACAGGAGTTTGATGATATACAAACATTAGTATAAGCATGATCAATTCGTTTGTCAGATATGGCCAGTGCTATCGACAGGTGCCTTGCTACAATAGATGGTAGTATCATCATCATCATCATCATCATCATCATCATCAAAATGGTTTTCCGACATACTTTATGTTATCCGAGGGCTTCCGCAAACCCAGGCCCTAGGATCTAGAACAAAGACAGCGTCCTCATTCTAACATTGCACCAGTCAACTTCCCGCTTTGGCGCAGCTATGCGCAATTCACCACACTAACCACCGGAAAGTAGACAAAAAAATAGATTTTAATACATATTACCAGATCTAGGGGGTCCCGTAGCGTAGTTGGCTACACGTTCACCTTATAAGCGAATAGTCATGGGTTCGATTCCGATGCCCCTCCACCAAAAACCTCATCAGTCACCGGAAGCGCAGTCCGTACGGTGACGTTTTGGGGAACGCGCCTCATCGCCGCACGGCTGCCTGATCACGACTGACAAATCTGTTCTTCTCGGAGGCATTCCTCCAACATACCTCTATAAATGGCAACCAAACAAAGCAACAATCACTGGATTCACCATATGGACAAATGAACACAATGGACTCACGATGATATGGACTGGCAACGACAACAATAACGAATTATGGACATCTAAAAATAGATTCTGTGTGGACTCTGGACAGCAGAGTACCATAGTAGATCACGGCACAGTAGCGGTTAAGAACACAGAGTGCCTACCAAATAAATACACGAATAAAAAAAATTACCAGATCTTTTCGAATCTTTCCCAAAAAATTTTAGCCAAATTTCATTTTCTCATACATATTTGTTTGGGACACACTTTACGGAATTAACTTCAACAAGACACCAAAAATTTAATTTACAAGCTACAATAAAAAAATTGTGTAACTAGCTCATTCAATAGATATGTTAAATTTAAAAAAAATATGAGCTTCACGAAAATCACGAAAAATTTCCGCCACTGTGCACCGGAGGTGTACAGGATCCATAAGCAGTGGCGTAGCCAGAAAATTGGTCTTTTATTAATTTAAGAGGGTTCGGAAAAGAAATGTCTTCTAAAATTTTTTCTCTGGGGTGGAGGGGGGGCTAAGTCCAACCTCCCCCTCCCCTGTCTATAAGTAAATCACATTCGACTGCCGTAACCGTTGCTGATAGTGTACCGCTTAAACCTTTATCGACGCAAACTTGAACAAAGAGCACCCGCCACGAAGTCAGTCTTAGACCCCAGTGGCTCACAATAGAAAATCCCATCGTTAAGGTGACACGGGAAGCATGAACAATCATTTCATCATTGAATGCCTATTTTTTTTTTCTGCAACAAAAATGATTTTGAAAAAGTATCACTGGCGCGTGCTTACTCGCAATCAACATGCTGATACATTTACAGTTTCATCAAACAACTGATAACCAAAATACGCCGCTCCAAAATTACGAGGCGACAATGCTAGAAAAAGACACAAGATAGGAAAAATAACACGGTGTGTAGTGCCTCCCCAAGTCACCTTAAATGTGGGGCTGTCAACGGTGTTTGGTGATCATCGTAAGGTGAAAGCCCAAGGAGGCGCTATGCGACACGACGCGACAAAGAAGTTTGACAGTTCATTGATAACAATTATTATTCCTTCACGTGAGTTGCGTCGGACGTTGCGTTTACTCCGGCAGAAACCTAGGAATCAGCAGAAACAAGCCGAAGAAAATTTCCTAGAACGCAACCACTGCAGCAGCGAAGAAGATTCTTAGGTGGCTGGGTTCGATTCCCGATCCGGTTTAGGAAATTTTCTGGTTGGAAATTTTCTTGACTCGTATCATCGTGTTAGCTTCATGATGTACGAATGCAAAAATGGTATCTTGGCTTATAAACCACGCAGTTAATAAATGTTAAAGTGTTTAATGAATGATGAAGCTGCGAGGCGGCAATGTCCCAATGGGGGATGTAGTGCCAATAAGAAGAAAAAGAAGAAGAAGAATAACTGACACCTATAGACGTAAACAAAAGCTTACCGTTAAACACGAAAACGCGCGTGTAAGCAGGGCTGACAATAGTCATTCTCATCACATGAAGTAAGCGAAAAAAAATATTGTAACAGAGAAACATACATTTCACTTAGAACAAAATGCAATCAAAATCATCGCCACGGAAACATTGCCGCCCAATGCTAAAATCACTGTGTCCAACGGCAATCAGATGGCGGTAGTGCGCAAATGCCAAACACAAGAAAAATCGATGGAAGCGCCATCGCATCGGCCACCTACAGAATATTATATCAACCATAGAAAGCGTGAACGATGTAACATGTGTTGAGTGAGATGTCTGTTTCTCTGTGATATAGTCTTCGTCATAACATTGGACAACGCAAGACCTATTCGATTTCTTTGTGCCGTATGCTTACCACGAAGATAGTCGCGCACCCAAAAGTCATGACGATTTTCATAGTCACTTCTTCACATAATTGATTGCACGTCACCATAGCCGGACTGGTTAAAAGTTAAAGCCGGAGTGGCGTCTCAAGTTAACAAATAGTAGGAACTCTGATAACATAAATATATCGATAGCATTTATGGATCCGTACACTAATTACGTAAGCATTTTTTCTGGGTTTTTCAGCCCCCTCCTCCTATGTAAGATTTTTCCCATACAAAGGATTTTTTTATTTATATGGAGCGTAAGAAATAGGCAAACACCTCCTCCCCCCATAAGTGCTTACGTAATTAGTGTACGACCCCTATAACGCCTTTATGCAACAATTCAAATTATTTTAATACAAAGGTCGAGTGGCAGCTGCCGCCTGAAGAATGGTAGTGTGAAGTCTTCGTGCTTTGATGTCGTTAAGATGATTTGGTTGCACGACGAAAGCTAATGTCGTGTGCGTCAAACGTGGTGATATTTTGTTGCCGGAAAACTCATGAGGCAAACCGCCTTTTAACTAGCAGCTCTTAGGGAACAAAGCATCTCGCGTCGGCGAATCAGAATTCTGGTATGGAAAGTGGGTGGAGACGCATAGTACGTCGTAGGTTAGTTCCATACATTATTTTAGGTCTGATGATAAAACGTGGAACTTTGTATTTGTTTCATTCAATATATGTGTATTTGTCAGGAAGAATAGTTGATAAGTTCATATAATAGACCTGTGATAGCATTGCACTAAATACCCACGACATACAATGAACTTGTACTCAACTCATATCACTAAATAGATTAGATTAGGTGTGCGTAAACAATGATGATACATCATAGCCACACGCGTATAGAAAAATCACAACATAAACTGTTTTGAGAAAGGTCAAGACACCTACTGTAGATGATTAATTAAATGATTTTGATAGCAGTCAGAACGCGATTACATGCACTGAATTTGTCCAGTTGCTTAAGTCACTTCATTTAGCCCTTTGTGCCAATGTTGATTTGTTATTTTCACCACTTCCCCTGCGGCGATCGTTATCAACTGACATAATTGTAGGTACAATTGCACGTGGTTTGTCATCACTGACCATAACAAGTAAATAAATACATTGCGATTAGTGTTCTTCGCCCAGCAAGTTGTTTACGTGTTTATAACAAAACTCAGGTTAAAAATAAACTTCCTACCGTGAGATGTTTTCTCGGGTTATAGTTTGAAAGTAATCTAAATGTCGTTTCCAGTAGCAAGCTGTAAGTGAACGAATCTACATCAATGCGATTTTTTTTTGTTTTGTTCGTTAAGATTTTTTTTGCGAAATGTCGCGCGTTAACGTAGTTGGACTTGGCTCTGTAATGGTAGGTATTTGTAGAGCTCGGTCAGGAAGGTGTTTTGGCCAACAAATGAATCTGGTAACAAGCGTTGCAAAAACCCCAGAGGTAGACTGGGATAAAGCTATGCCGTATAAGACGAGTTTGAACAATCCCATTGAATTCCACCACTTAATTGTATCCTGACAGATACGTATTTCGACCTCAACAGTAAGGCCGTCTTCAGTGTCTTGTACTTGACTCGACTAGTCAAGTCGAGTCAAGTACAAGACACTGAAGACGGCCTTACTGTTGAGGTCGAAATACGTATCTGTCAGGATACAATTAAGTGGTGGAATTCAATGGGATTGTTCAAACTCGTCTTATGACAGGTGAAAAAATTCCACTAAAAAGCTCAAAATAATTTTCTTATCAATATGCCGTATAGTAAAATTCCTGCTCCAAGTATATACAAAATGCTGAGGAACTTTGGACCAGGAGGTGAGACTTTTTGAAAGACTTGTTTCAAGAACGATCTAATCGAGCGAAGTGCTGCTCAAATCGTATGTAATAGTAAGCCTTAGCTTACCGCAAGTAGAGTAATTTTATCGTTGACTGAATACGGGTCAAATTTTTTTGTAACTTCTCATGTTATGACATAAATTACAGGTCTCCAGCAGAATGCCGGCCTTCCCGATGTGTATCGATTTTTTCGTGACAATTACGGCGACTTGGTTCGAATGCCTGGGATGTTCGGAAAAAGAGATCTTTTGTTGAGCTTCCATCCGAACGACTATGAAAGGTTGTTTCGCAACGAAGGCCAGTGGCCGTTACGTCGTGGCTTGGACACCTTCGAGTACTATCGGACGCAAGTTCGAACGGACGTTTTTAAGGGTAAAGGAGGATTGGTATCCGAGTGAGTCCGGTGGAGTTTTGTGAGTCGTTGGTTGACCATGTTTTGCTTGTTTTTGTTGCCAAGGAGAAAACTGGCAAAAGTTCCGTACAACAGTGAATCCTGTTATGCTGCAACCGAAAACCGTTAAACTATATGTGAGCAAATTAGATGAAGTAGCTCATCAACTTATGGCAATGTAAAAAATCTTCAGTTGTATAAAATGTAATTACATTTTAAAAGTTTATTTCTCATACTCAATAGAATGCTCACCACTCGCGACATCAAGAACGAGCTGCCGGCCAATTTCAAACAATGGATTAATCGTTGGGCACTTGAATCAATGGGTGTTCTGGCTTTGGACGCTCGTTTGGGTTTACTTGACAGTGAACAGTCCCAAGAAGCAACAATAATAGTCAAGTATTTACAGGAATTCTTTGAGTTGACGTATCAACTGGACGTCCTTCCATCAGTCTGGAAATACTACGAAACACCCTCGTTCAAGCGACTAATGGTAGTGCTCGATAAAATTACTGAGTGTGTATGACATGCGACAAGATTTCTGTTGCTTATTATGAGCCGCTGATGTTAAGCGTTATCTTTACTTCCAGAATCGTGATAGCCAAAATAAGCGAGGCGGTAATCAGATTGGAGAAAAATCCAACAACTTCGAGTGAATCCCAAAGCGTGTTAGAGAAATTGCTAAAAGTTGACCGAGATATTGCTTTTATCATGGCGTGTGATATGCTGATGGCTGGTGTCGATACGGTTGTTGATGTTTCATTAGAATCAACATTTATTTGGCTAGAACTATTTTTTTTATAGACGGGTGCTGGTGTCACTGGTATTCTGTACTGTCTTGCTTCCAACCCAGAAAAACAAGCTACATTGCGGCAAGAGTTATTAAAAGTTTTACCTCGGAAGGACTCCACATTGACACCAGAAAATATGCATAACCTTCCATATCTACGGGCTTGTATCAAGGAAAGCATAAGAATGTGTCCACCTGTGTCCGCAAATGTGCGTGCCACAGGCAGAGATTTGGTTCTGCAGGGCTACCAAATTCCAAAAGGGGTATGTTTCGCCATTGGATGCGGCCTCGCGGATAACTAAAGACATACATGATTTACTATTTTCCTAGACCGACGTGGCAATGAGTTCCATGATTTTGCAGAACGATGAACGGTTTCTGACCCGTGCCAATGAATTTCTACCGGAAAGATGGCTCAAGATGGATGGATATCCGAGCGTTAAGGAGGCGCATCCTTTTCTTATTCTGCCGTTTGGGTTCGGCGTGAGAACCTGCATCGGCCGACGGTTGGCTATGCTGGAGATGGAGATCAGTATGCTTCGTTAAGTTACGTATTGCTATCGTTCTTAAAAAATAGGCGCTTGTCCGGATTTAGGCAATGGTGGATGTGATCCCTGGCTCTCCAGTAACCTTGCGAGCAAAGGCGTAGGATTGGCGAGTTCGATACTCGGTCCGGTCTAGGGTGCTTTCGGGTTGGAAACATTCTCGACTCCCTGGGCATAGTGTATCCATTGTACTTGGAAATGCTAATAGAATACTAAGTTGAAAAGCAGGTCAAGTTCCAGTTGGAATGTAGAGCCATTGAAGAAGAAGAATAATAAAGATGTGTTCCTTTTTTAAAAGCAGGCGCTTGCCCGGTTTAAGGCTATGGTGGATGTAATCCCTTCTTTAAAAATAGACGTTTTCCAGAATTAAAGCAATGATGGGTATGATCCCTTCTTTAAAAGACGGCGCTTGTCCTGATTAAGGCAATGTTGAATGGGATCCCTTCTTTAAAAGCAAATGCATGTCCGGATTAAGGCAATGGTGGATGTGATTCCTTCTTTAAAAGTAGACAAATGAAGCATGCGGATGCGATTCCTGCTTTAAATGTAGGCGCTTGCCCGGATTAATGTAATTGGAGATGTGATTCCTTCTTTAAAAATAGGCGCTTGCCTGGATTAAGGCAATGGTGGAAGTGATCCCTTCTTCAAAAGAAGGCGCTTGTCCGGATAAAGGCAATGATGGATGTAATTCTTTCTTCAAAAGTAGGAGGTTGTCCGGATTAAGACCAAGGTGTATGTGGTCCCTTCTTTGAAAATAGGCGTTTGCCAGAAATGAAACAATGGTGGATATGATCCATTGAAAGAAGGCGCTTGCTCCTAGGGTAGATATTATTCCGTCTTCAAGGCAAGGGTAGATATTATTCTGTCTTCAAAAGCATGTGTTTGCCCGTGCCCGTGTTTGAATCTAGCAATTGTGGAAATGGTTCCTTCTTTAGAAGTAGATATTTTGCCTAGACTTGACTACTACTTCAATACTACTACTTCTTCAATTAAAGTAAATAGCTGGCTAGTATGACTTAACGTGATATTATACAATTGTAGATATCTCGCTTAACTTTTCAAAATGGACCTAAGTAACATTTTTTTCATGAAATAATTTGAATATTCCAATCAACAGTAGACCTGTGCGCCGGTCATATCATCGGCGGCGGCGGCGTGGTGGTCACTTTTGCCCCCGGCGGCGGCGTCACGGCGGCGCGCCGTTGACTTTCATCGGCGGCGGCGGCGGCGTGAACCGGCGTGGATGAAAAAATCAATGGCTGAAAAAAACAATTTTACTGTGGATTTTTGGATAAAGGGGTTTGATTAACACGGTAGGAATTGGAATATTCTGCGGTTGCCGATCACCAAACAGCACATTCAAAATAGTCAATTGCCGGCGATACTAATCAATACCTGATTTCAAAATGTTATTTGAATTACCACTATTTTGTTTCTCTTTGATTTTGATTAATCAAATTTTAACAATAAATCCTGCTTTACTAAGTGAAGAATTAAATTTCGGTGTCATAGAGCAAATTGGTAATAACTTTTTTCAAAAGTTATTTCGAATTTAGGATTTAGATGCACTTCAGTCGTTTTGATCTCAAAATAACTAAGTGTCCGAAAAAATCTAATATTTTCCTGAAATTTGCCTAAATATGCCAACAAAATATGGCTAAATATTCCTACAGGCATTTCTCAGTGAATTTCATTAGGAATTCCTTTGTAAAATCCTATGACAATGTCTCCAGAATTTTTCTACTTTAGAAAGAATAATCCATTCAGGTTCTCTTTGGGAATCCTTATAAACAAAATATTCCCAGAATTCATTCGGAAATTTATTAAAGAATGAACATTCTGATGGAATTCCTAAGAGAATTTTCTAAAGGACTTTCGAAAATTCCTGGTAGTGGAAAGTGTAGTAGGAACCTTTAAGAAAATTTGAGCAAATCCCACAGACATTTCGAAGGAATTCTAACAGTATTTCCAAATGCATCAGCGGCTGCTTTCGCATCTTCCTCGATTGCACCCCAGAGCCAACGTCATGTTCAGGTTCTCTGCAAGTTCTTTGCTGGTCTCTCTTCCTGCATACGCACTACATGTCCAACCCACTGTAATCTGCCTTATTTTATCAACCTGCCTATGTCTGCATATTTTATACTTGGTTTAACTCGTGGTTCATTCATTCGTCTGCTCCATTTACCATTTTCCACCACGCTGCAAAGTATTGAGCACAGTATTTTCTCAAACACTTTGAGAATTTGATAATCTGCATCTTTAACGTCCATGATTCATGGCCGTACAGGACGACTGGACGAATCAACGATTGTACAGAGCTAGTTTTGTCAGTGTCTGTAGGTAGCTTCTGAAGTAACAAAATTTTCTGGAGGAATTTTCAAAGGATTACCCTGAGAAATTCTATATTAAATTGCTTAAAGTAGTTTGGAAGAATTTCTATGAATTTCAGGAACAATTATTGTCAAGGAACTTGCTAAGGAACTCGAAGGAATATCAAATTGATTTTCAAAGAAATTCCAAAGCAAAATTCGAAGCTGACAGAAATTTCCGAAGTAATCCGTTAATAAATTTCTGAAGGAGTTTTTAGAGATTTTTTCTTGGAATTTTGAAACTATTTCCTAAGGAACTCCCAAAACATTCTCTGTAGATATTTCAAAAAGAAGGATTTTCAGAAGGTAAATACGTAAAATATAATTTCTGAACGTCTTGACGGAATTCCAAAGGAATTTTCGGAGATATCTAAGATTGTAAGAATTTCCTTCAGGAGTTACTTTGAAAAAAACCTTCAGGGACTTCTACGAATATTCCTTCAAGTTCTAGTTCAGGAATTCTTAAGGAAATTTCGTCCTAGAACTTTTCAAGGAATTCCAAAAGAGTTCTTAGAAGAATTTCTTGAGGAATTATCGGGAAAACACGTTAACGATTTTTCCAAGGTTTTCTTAAACAAATTTCGAAGGAACTTTACCGAACTAATTCCTGAGAGAAATTTCAGAATATTGCTTGAGATAATTTTCGAAAGACTTTCTGAATTCTTTTCGGAGGTTTTTGTAGAACTTCTGAGGTAATATCCAAGGGAATTCCTGGACGAATCTCCAGGATTTTTTGAGAATTACAAAAGAAAATCCTGGAGAAATCTAGATTACTTCAGAAATACCAGTAGGCATTTCCTCTGAAATTCTATAAGAAATTTCTTCATAAATTCTTTTGAGAACTCCTCCGGAAATTCCTTCAAATATTCCTTCAGAAATTCCTTCATGGGTTGTCCATAAACCACGTAGACTTTGAGGGAGGGGTTCAAAAAGTCGACGTCAGTCTACGAAGGGGCGGGGTATACGGAAAGTCTACGTGACTTTTTTTTTTTTTCGGAAAACATTTCATACAGCAGCTTTGCGAAGTTCACTTGTTTGATTTTTTCGATTTTCCGTTGCAAGATTTTACGAAATAATCTCTCGAATCTCTTATGGATTTCACTGAAATAATAGTACTACGGCAAATATCATGATTTCAACAGCAAATTCTTCTGTGTGTGGAGGAAAATTCTCCAAGTATTCTATGAAAATTTCGAAAAATTCAAATTCTCCTTGGATTACATTGATTACATTGTAGATTCTACTAAAATATCATTTGATTTTCGGCAGGAACTTCTTCGAAACTACAAGTGATTCTTTAGAATTTATACTGGAATTATGTCGCACTATGGGGCTCCTTAGCGTGCGGTAAAACGCGCGCTACAAAGCAAGACCATGCTGAGGGTGGTTGGGTTCGATTCCGGTGCCGGTCTAGGCAATTTCGATTGGAAATTGTCTCGACTTCCCTGGGCATAAAAGTATCATCGTGTTAGCCTCATGATATACGAATGCAAAATGGTATCCTGGCTTAGAAACCTCGCAATAACTGGAAGTGCTTAATGAACACTTAGCTGCGAGGCGGCTCTGTCCAAATGTGGGGATGTAATGCCAATAAGAAGAATAAGAAGAACTATGTCGCACTTCGACAAACATTATTAAGAATTTACAAAGGAAGCATTTTGGAATATCCAAGAAGAAGTCTTTGGAATTTCCAAAAGACATTCTTGAACTTGTAAGGGAATTCTCCGAAATTTCAGTGAAATTTCAGAATTTCCACTGAAGATTTCTGGAAGTCCCCGGGAAAATTTTCTAATTTCTGAAATTCTTGGAATTTTGGAGAATTCTTTTGACATACATATAAGCAAATTCTTCGAAATTTAACGGCAATTTCTTCGGCAGTTTTACTGAAAATTCTTGGCATTATCGATGGAAAAATTGATTGGAAACTTTCACGAGAAATTATTTGAATTTCCACCAAAAACTCTTTGAATTTTCACAAAAAATATTGCAATTTTGTAAGAAAGCATTTGTAATTTTCATGGAAATTTATTCTATTTTTTACGATAAGTTCACCACAAATTCAACTGAAATCCTTTATAATTTCCACCGAAAATTATCTGAAAACTCTTTGAATGTCCATAGATTTTTTTTTCATAAATTTCTTCAGGAAATCGCTCCTACTTTGCAAGAGAAACATAAATATCGTAGGAAACCTTTAGCATGGTTTCAACGGGAAATAATAAAAATTTCACGGAAAATTACTCAAACGGAAAACTTTTGGAATTTAGAAAAATCTTGAGATTTCAACGGAATGGAATTTTCAAGAAAAATAGGAATTATCACGTAGAGTTCTTTACCTGGAAACTTTGAAGGTTATCAATCGGAGATTCTACGGAATTTCTACGACAATCTTTTTGGAATGTAGACTGACGTTCTCAATTTCAACTCGAAATTTGGCAACCGGCATGAAGAATTATAATTCAGATGCGTGACAGATTTTAAGCAGTGGCGCGCTATGCAAGTGCCGGTGGCGGTGCGCACACCTCTGGAGGAATCCTCAACACAAATTAAATTAATTGGCTTCGAGATTTGGTTTCAGGAGCTATGGACAGAGGATTGAATTTGATTTCGTTTTGAATTTTTAATTGATATTGAGTTGGATTTTTTCAGTTTGATTTTGTTAGGTTTAAAAATTTGAAGTTTACTGTAATTTTACATGGTTTTGAAAATGGATTTGTATATCTGAATTGCTGAAAACGTGATTGATTTCCAATTTTTTCCAATCACATATGACATTTTTAAATTGACAAAGTCTACGTAGACTTCAAGGCAAGTGGGAGAGGGTTTTGGAAAAGTCTACTAGGCAGGAAGGTGGTGGGTTTGAAATGTGAAAATTTGGCCTACGTGGTTTGTGGAAAGTTGTTTAGAAATACTTTCAAAATCTCTTAAAGTAGTTCTAACGGGAACTATTTTCGAAATCCATTCAGGCTCTCTTTAAAATGCCTTCGAAATACATTTAAATTCCTGCACAAAACCTCAGGAATTTCCTAAAACCTTCTCCAAAAATTCATTTGAGAGCTCCTCAAACAAAATTCCTTGAATAATGTAAAAAAAACTCCACCAATAATTCCTTTGGATATTGAATCAGGGATTTCTTTATAAGTTTCTTCCAGGATATCCATTGAAAATTAGATAATGAAATAATTTTCGGTTGCTAATTGAATTTTTGAAAAAATAAAACAAATAAATTAAACAACTAACAGTGAAAAAATCTGAAGGATTTCGTAAAGAACCCATGAAGGCATTTTCGATGGAATTCCTGCAGGAAGTTCTGGAATAATTCTCGAAGAATATTTTAAAGGAATTGCTGGAAGAAGTTCCGAAGAAATTCCTTAGGAAAATTAGGAAAGAAATTCCTTATGCAATCTCTGGAAGAATTAATTTGAGGAATTTATAGAATAATTGCCGAAGAAATTCATGAGGACGTATTCCTTTAAAAAATTGAAGAGTTGCTAAACTTCCGAAGGAATTCCTTAACGATTCTCCTAAGGAATTCTTAACAACATTTTCGTAGAAATTACTGAAACAATTTTTTGTATGCATTCCATAAGGAATTTCCTGAAGAAATTCGTGAAGAATTTGAAGAATTCGGAAAGAATTTTCGGAGAAATTTCGTTAGACATTTCCGGAAGAATACATAAAGTAATTTTCTAAGGTTTTTTTAATGAAACTTTTCGGAGGAATATCTGGAGGAATGTACTAGGAAATATACCAAGTGGTTTTGGCGCTTTGGGGATGTATTCAAGCCTTCACAAAAGCTTATGTGCCACAACAAACATAATTTGCATAACACCTACAGGCAGTGTTGTCGTACACTCTGTGCAAGAAATTGGTAAATGGTAAAAAATATGCAACTTACTGATTTTGTTTCGTATTTGCAACATGAAGTGCAATATTCTTTGCTTGTTTGTTTCAAATGTCAAAGTATCTGCATTGCAATTTTAATGAAACTGATCACAATTCGAACGTTTTCGACATCTTGATGCAACTTTTCGTGCTTTGATGTTTTTCCAATGCCTTTAACGAAACTGAATAGAAACAAAGTGCTTTTAGGAAGATGTTACGTGTGCTACTTGGGTAGTTGGTTAAAGCACCTCAAATTAATATCAATTTTTGGCTATACATTTGAAGACTCTTCCTTGATGATTGGTGTTCACTGAATTTAAAGGCTATTATCACAAACTTTGTAATTCTTCTTCTTGTTGTTCTTCTTCTTCTTATTGGCATTACATCCCCACACTGGGACAGAGCCGCCTCATAGCTTAGTGTTCATTAAGCACTTCCACAGTTATTAACTGCGGGTTTCTAAGCCAGGTTACAATTTTGCATTCGTATATCATGAGGCTAACACGATGATACTTGTATGCCCAGGGAAGTCAGGCAATTTCAATCCGAAATTGTCTGACCGGCACCGAGAATCAGACACCACCCTCAGCATGGTCTTGCTTTGTAGCCGCGCGTCTTACCGTCTTACCGCACGGCTAAGGAGGGCCCCTTTGTAATTACAATTTAAAATTTCTTTTATAACCATAGTAATTTCTATTGCTCGAAATGAAAATTCTTTTATTAGCTACATCAAAGTTGAGTTCTGTTAATGTATTGGCACCATTTTGTTTGTTTAAAATTATCATCAGAGAATCTCACCCTTATCTGACTCAACTCAGCTCGAGAAAAAACATTTAATGTGTGGGCTTCTTATAAGCTGTAGGGCATGCATGCAGATATGCAAAATATGTTTTGCCTTTGGTGTAAAAAAAGGCTACATCGACGGTTTCGTGCAATACTGGCACATCGCAAAATTGTTTGTTTGTTAACTGTCGAAATTCACATTATATCAATAGTTATGTGTATTTTAAAATTTAATGATTTTTCGAAAAGTGTATATGAATCCTTGAATTTGTCGATTTTACAAAGTTTACTCGCCTTTACTCGCTAAGTTTACCATTTGTATCAACACATGCAGAAAGATCCGTGAAATTCGAAATAATCTCAAAAATATAATAGTTTCATTTTTAGAGTCAAAAAATTAAAACATCGTTTCTGAAACTTTGCAAATTTGGAGTGTTGCTTGTTTTGCACAAAACCGTCGATATGTTCTCTCCAAAAATGAATTTCTGATAAAAGGGCCGGATGGCCGACTTCTATATACTAATCAACTCGCTTGACGAATAGAGGTTATGTCTTTTATGTGTGGCTTAAATTTTTCTTAATAAAATTTTAATATTGGAAGTTGAAAATCACTACAATGCCATCAGAGAATCTGCTGATATTGTGTTTGACTAAACATTATTTCACAATGCAAATATTGTATCTAGTACTCCAAAACAAACATTGCATCTATTGCATTTAACAAGCCAAGAGCCACAACCTTATTCTCTTCAATAAAACAGAAATCCAGCAACGGAAAGATTAAAACTTAAACGTCCATGTTATACAATGCGGCGGCCTTCTCCTGTTTCGAAATAGATCTGCGCCTAATGATGCGCCTTTATTCTATTACAAACCATCCTACATGCATGTTCCGTTCTAAGCAACATTCTCATGAGAAAAATGTAGAAAAACAGTAAAGAGCTACCGCCGGTCGATTCTATCTGTAAGGAAGCAAGAGGTAACCTCCACACAACAAAAAAAGATAGATATTCACCCGGTGAATAAATGTTTCCTCGTTTGTGATAAAATGCGATGGAAAATGGACGGCCAGAGAGCATCATCAACAATGCGTGTTGTTGGCTCTCCTCCCAATAGACCATTTGTATCTCGACACTGTTTTCAGTTTTCTTCAGGCTGCCTTTGTTGCCGAGGGCTGCCGTTGCCAGATGCTTTCAAGATGACCACGACACGCTGGACCACCAACGTTGACCGTCATCAGTGCCATTAAGCCCGTGGAGGAATCTCCTCCGGCCGGTGCAGTCTTTCGAAGGGTAATCGGAGATCCTATCGGTGGCATAAAATTAGTGAGATTGATGACGGTGTTTTCAGATGATTTGATGGCACATTAAACAAAACAGAGTCGAGAAATGAAGGGTGCATGGTTGCTGGTAATGTTGACGTTGACGCCATGAGTGCGGTGTGGGAAGATTCGGTTCGGTCGGAGCGAAAGCGATGCAATAAAACATCGATTCGTGATAAATATTATTGAAGTATTGAACAAGTGGGTAATTAAAATCAGTTTCCTCTATAGAGTATGATGTGTATAAAGAAGTGATGAAGGTCAATTTTGAACTGGAAAACACACGAGAGGCGAAATTAACTTTAGGTAGATATCTCCCAATCTTTCACTTATCAATCAGATTTATTTGTATTAATTTTGTTTTGTCAACAGAACCGATTAAGATAATTTCCAAAAAACATCGAATGTAACCTATTGCGAGCACATGGCGATTGTGTCATTTTGTCATTGAACCAGGACAACCAATTTTGTAACTTACAGCCGATCTTAACCAATTTTAATATAAGTTTCCCAGTTAAATGTGTTGATCAGAAATATGATGAGGTAAAAACGCGTTTAGACAATTTTTGAGTGGATGGAGATTCTTTCAAAACAATTTTATCGTATCGCTAAAAATGTTACTCATGTTTCACTTACTCACTTCTAATTTCGTTATTTCGTAATTACTAAATCCATAATTTGACCGAAAGATAAAAAAACACGATAGAAAAAAATTAAATGCATTCTGAACAATTAAAACACGTGAAATTTGATATGAATCTACATGCATACTTCTTAACCCATATTAACAAACGTATTAGGTACACATATATCGTATGAGCCGCGATCCACCCTCGAGCCGACAATGAAGTTTGCACAATTCAAGCGAATAGGCTCCCGGTGCCGGCAAGCAATAATGTTTCTGATTGAATTTTCACCCTGAATTAAACCGTGACCGATGATGCTGGGTTGTTTCGTTGTTATAACGATCCACAAGGGACGAGGGCAATGGATGAAGCGCAAATTGAAATGGCCGATATGATTCTTGCTGCCACTGCTTGAAGAACGGGAACGAGCAGTTCATTTGTTTGGACGTAGAGTGAATATAGCTGGAATGTTGTTTCTTCTTTCATATGAGTTTGTCACAAGCGCGTTAGAAAATAGAATGATGGTAATTTACTATAAAAGTGGGAAATTTGAAGAATTTTCTGTAACGAAATATTATAATACAAAATAATATGAAATAATCGCTGCGTCGCATTTACTGATTGCCTATGTTTGCATCCATTGACGGACAAACAACCATGCGTTCAACATTACTTCACAAGCAATTGAGTTATTTTACACA
>NW_026943211.1:89629-107607 GCF_024139115.2 Armigeres subalbatus
ATCGCCACCGCCAGAATAACGCGTTTGTTTGAATATCGGTGGCATTATGGCGAACTGAAAATCCGGGGAACTTGGTCATGCCCACTAATGAGCTTAAGTTTGAAATGGGAGGTGGATTAGTATAGAACGAATAATGAGTTATTATAGAATGTTTAAATATATAATAATATAAATAGTTTTGTTTTTTTTTCAAATTATAGACGCAAATGGAGACTGTTCCGTTCTCAATAAATGTATTTGATGCGTATTTTTATATTTACCAATCTATTTTTATTGAAGAATCTATATCAACTTTTTTACACAACTGTGCGAAAAATAGGGTTACTGCTGATGGACTCATCTCATAACTCCGATATTCATCTCAGAAAAGTGGTGTTGAACTTAATCTGTAGATTAAAAAAAGAAATAAAGATTAAAAAAAAAATCTCACGAAAAACAAAGCAATGAAAAGGTATTTGATTTGTTTCTTGTTTTTGTGAACTTTTCTAGCAATGAGCACTCATGTTGCAAAAGAAGCGACGAAATAAGTGCCGTATGTCTTTGTTTCGCGATGAGATGAATATATGTTCAGTGAGATGGAAAACGGAACAGTTCCTCTATATGGTACCCACGGTATTTGAGCGAGAACGAAACGTTTCATCACAGATGTAGGTGCTTTCTGTTTTTATCGCCCTTGCATAAAAGTGCGATAAACTTGTTTCATGGTTGTAATGATTCGAAGAGGTTTTGCCCCTCTTATCGTTGTTCGTTATCTATTAAGGGCGATTTCTGCAAACTGTGTAACTTGGTTGCGCCTACATGCACAGCAAAAAATATTAATATGCTGCGACGCAATTTTGGTCAATGTACTCAAAAACTCTATGTAATAATCAATTTGAGGTATTATTAGCATTTTGATATTTTATTACATAACTTAATGTAAAGTGTGAAGCAAAATATTTTTCATGTTACGCTTAAAGTACACAAATTACCTGCATAAGTTTGTAATTTATTACATATAAAATGATGCACATCATGCGGTTGAACAAGTTGCACAATCTTACATATTCAGATATATTATTATGTTAAATCAATGTAAATTGCAAATAGCTGCGATCGCGCCCAAACTAACCCCAAAACGAACTGTCAAAGATGAAATTTTCGGTGCTGATTGATCGCCGAAAATGTTATTGGGATAAAACTTTTTATAGTTAAAATTTAAGTGTTTCCGAAAACCAGTGGTCCGCTGATCGCCCACATTCGGAGGAAAGGTTTTTGTGTTTGGCAAAGGAAAAACTGGCACTGCGATTTTCTGATTGGGAAGTTCAATAATTGAATCAAGAAGGTAAGTTTCTGATCAGCGTGAATCTCATTTCATTTGGAATTGTACCTAATACAATATACTCTTTTTGTTGCAGTCGTCGAATTTGGGAGTTATTTTCCACGAACAATTTTTTGGTAGATTTCGGACGTTAGTAGGAAACCATTCCGCAAGGTAGGTACCCAATCGTTAACAATGCTTCAGAAGTTTATTTGTTTGTTTTCGTCAGGCAGCAAACGACGGAGAAACGGTGCTACCCTGGATGACACAGAACGATTACTCGAAGCAAGTGGGCATTATTCTGATCAGCTGAAGTAAACTTGATTCTTTCGATGCAGGAATATAGGTATATTTGAATGCGCGCATGTATTTCCAAATAGTACGATGTTAAGAAATGATTCAAGGAAAAATTCATTCCTGAAAGTTCAATTACTGATGTTGATTCTGCAGTGAAGTGATTAAACCAAACAAATGCAGATTAAAAACTATATACGGAGCTATTTGCCACCACGATTAAATTATGCAACACAGGGCTGTTAAATATTCAAATTTGCGATATGTATTTTTAAATTTAAAACATTAAAAAATCAAAATCTAAAATTTCATAATTATATAATTTGCAAATGTTAAAATATCAATTTTGGTCATTGTATCAAATTTTGCAAAATTCAGATTTAGAAATATAAAAATTAAAATGTTTAAGAATCTATAAATTTAAAAAGTAAACATTTAAAAAAAAGCAATACGTAACTGGAAATCGAAGCATACCGACCACCATTAATGTTATTCCCCTCTTTAAGCGCTGAAATCGGCTTTTAAGGTTCTTTAAGAATTTTCGTTAATTTCCAAAAGTTTTCGAACTGGGATCCAACTTTGAGACATTCTTCTCAAAGTTGATATATCTCAGAATAGCGAAACGTTTTTTAATTTCATTTTGCAAATCTCGCCAAATAACTTTCAACGCATAATCGCGAGTTCTTTGCTATTGCCTTCGCCTCACATTTTTAAGACGGATCAGTAGTTGAAAATCGTCGTCAATAATAATGGAGTTGAATTTAATTTCACATAATTTCGCAATTAAATTTGTCAAAGATATGAGAGCATTATCAATATCGCTTTTGGTATCGAGAGGAATATCAACATCAAAATTCCTATTGATATACGTTTTATATAAATCCCAATCAGCTCTATGATAATTAAAAGTAGAACCAAATTGGCCGAATTGAAATTGTGAAAATTTGATACCAACATGAATAGCTTCAGTTTTGGTAATTGCTTTGAACATTGCGGTAGGAGCAAAGTTTGTTCGTTGATTGTGGTGGGTATGAATTGCTCAACTGGCAAATTATTGCGGATTTTGAGCGTCTGGCATATTTTTACCTGACGAATCTGGGATCCTATTAGAATTTCCCGTCATCAATTTTGCACGGTTTTTTTGTTTTTTTTTTGCGTGAAGGGCATTTCCAGAAATTGGATTTGTGATTGAAGCCCCCCCCCCCCCCCCCCCCTATTTGGCACATTTAAATTTCTTGGAATCTTCTCTCGCAGGACAGGCGTCCTTGGCGTGAGAGGTTCCACCAGAAATCATGCATTTCGCATCCATGTGGCAATGTTTAGTTCCATGACCTTACTTTTGGCACTTACGGCACTGAGTGTGGTTTTGGAAATTTCCCCCAGACCTGCGGAAATGTTCCAATGCACGGTTCGAGGCCGCATCTCTCCATCCTCGGATACGTCCCACGCTCGCCAAGTCGTTTTGCACCTGGTCTGCCCATCTCGCTCGCTGCGCTCCACGCCGTCTCGTACCTGCCGGATCGGAAGCGAACACCATCTTTGCAGGGTTGCTGTCCGGCATTCTTGCAACATGTCCTGCCCATCGTATCCTTCCGGCTTTAGCTACCTTCTGGATACTGGGTTCGCCGTAGAGTTGGGCGAGCTCATGGTTCATTCTTCGCCGCCGCACACCGTCTTCTAGCACACCGCCAAAGATGGTCGTAAGCACCCGTCTCTCGAATACTCCGAGTGCTTGCAAGTCCTCCTCGAGCATTGTCCATGTTTCATGTCCGTAGAGGACAACCTGTCTTATAAGGGTCTTGTACATGAGACATTTGGTGCGGTGGCGAATCTTTTTCGACCGCAGTTTCTTCTGGAGCCCGTAGTAGGCCCGACTTCCACAGATGATGCGCCTTCGTATTTCACGACTAACGTTGTTGTCAGCCGTTAGCAAGGATCCTAGGTAGACGAATTCCTCGACTACCTCGAGAGTATCCCCGTCTATCATAACACTGCTTCCCAGGCGGGCCCTGTCGCGCTCGGTTCCGCCCACAAGCATGTACTTTGTCTTTGACGCATTCACCACCAGTCCAACTTTTGTTGCTTCACGTTTCAGGCGGGTGTACAGTTCTGCCACCTTTGCAAATGTTCGGCCGACAATGTCCATGTCATCCGCGAAGCAAATAAATTGACTGGATCTGTTGAAAATCGTACCCCGACTGTTACACCCGGCTCTCCGCATGACACCTTCTAGTGCAATGTTGAACAACAGGCACGAAAGTCCATCTCCTTGTCTTAGTCCCCGGCGCGATTCGAACGAACTGGAGTGTTCGCCCGAAATCTTCACACAGTTTTGCACACCATCCACCGTTGCTTTGATCAGTCTGGTAAGCTTCCCAGGGAAGCTGTTCTCGTCCATAATTTTCTATAGCTCTATGCGGTCTATACTGTCGTATGCCGCCTTGAAATCAATGAACAGATGGTGCGTTGGGACCTGGTATTCACGGCATTTTTGAAGGATTTGCCGTACAGTAAAGATCTGGTCCGTTGTCGAGCAGCCGTCAACGAAGCCGGCTTGATAACTTCCCACGAACTCGTTCACTAATGGTGACAGACGACGGAAGATGATCTGGGATATCACTTTGTAGGCGGCATTAAGGATGGTGATCGCTCGAAAGTTCTCACACTCCAGTTTGTCGCCTTTCTTGTAGATGGGGCATATAACCCCTTCCTTCCACTCCTCCGGTAGCTGTTCGGTTTCCCAGATTCTGACTATCAGTTTGTGCAGGCAGGTGGCCAGCTTTTCCGGGCCCATCTTGATGAGCTCAGCTCCGATACCATCGTTACCAGCTGCTTTATTGGTCTTTAGCTGTTGAATGGCATCCTTAACTTCCCTCAAGGTGGGGGCTGGTTGGCTTCCATCGTCCGCTGAACTGACGTAGTCATCTCCTCCGCTGCCTGTACTCTCAGCGCCATTCAGATGTTCCTCGTAGTGCTGCTTCCACCTTTCGATCACCACACGTTCGTCCGTCAAGATGCTCCCATCCTTATCCCGGCACATTTCGGCTCGCGGCACGAAGCCTTTGCGGGATGCGTTGAGCTTCTGATAGAACTTGCGTGTATCTTGAGAACGGCACAGCTGTTTCATCTCCTTGCACTCCGCTTCTTCCAGGCGGCGTTTCTTCTCCTGAAAAAGGCGGGTCTGCTGTCTCCGCTTCCGTCTATAACGTTCCACGTTCTGCCGGGTACCTTGCTGCAGCGCGACCGCCCGCGCTGCGTCCTTCTCCTCCAGAATCTGTCTGCACTCTTCGTCGAACCAATCGTTCCGTCGACTTCGATCCATATACCCGACGTTGTTCTCCGCTGCGTCGTTAATGGCTGCTTTGACTGTATTCCAGCAGTCCTCAAGAGGGCAACTTCCGGCAACGCTGCCTCGAGATGCTGTGCGTATGCAGTGGCGACATCAGGTTGCTTCAGTCGCTCTAGGTCGTACCGCGGCGGTCGTCGGTACCGAACATTGTTGATGACGGATAGTTTTGGGCGCAGTTTAACCATCACCAGATAGTGGTCAGAGTCGATGTTAGCGCCACGATATGTCCTGACGTCGATAATGTCGGAGAAGTGCCGTCCATCAATCAGAACGTGGTCGATTTGTGATTCTGTCTGCAGTGGTGATCTCCAGGTGTACCGATACGTTTTTTAACCAACCGTTTCGATTTTTCTTCTAATTAACTTTAGGGGAAGACTTGATCCCCGGGGAGACTTGATCACCCCCTGTTTTATCGAGGACTAAAGTAGTTTTGTTCTAGCGTATTTTTTAGTATAGATCCTCTGGACAAATGACCATTATGTGGTGAGTTAATTCTTGGATTGACAACCTTATTTATTCTGCAGGGCGGTTTCAATGTTTTGACCTTCCTAAAGATTTTTTTATTGGCCACGCAAAATTTTAACAAATTTTCATAACAATGACCAAATACTTTCGTTTTTTCACAGCACAAAGCTATAAATATGCTTAATGATCTGTACTGATGAAAATGTCAACATTTCATCAAAGTTTTAGGATATTTGGATTTTAAGTTGTTGCCTCAATATGGGAACACTTGATCCCCCATTAGTCATCCATACAAAAATTTGGCAAAAAAATTCCAAAAAATATAATTTTGTTCTCAGGCTTCCATTTTTTTGTAGAATTGACAGATTTAATTAAGGGTTGCCAGGAAAAATAAATTATTGCGTAGATGTCATAGAAAGGGGATCAAGTCTCCCAAAATTTTAAAATTGCATGTGTTGTCGAATTCAATAACAAAAATCGTTCATGTATATGCACAGATACAGAAATTCGAAAATTCCACGTATTTTGAAGGAATTTTTTTTTTTAAATCTGGGGGCACTTTTATCAAAGCAAGTTCTCGGAGAGGGATTAATTTCCCCCGAATATTTTAAAAGTCGATTTTTGACAGCACTCCAAAAAATCGATTGTGTATCAATAACAACAATAATTTAAGGGCTGTCATACATCAGTAAAGTTAAATCAAGACAAATTTTTCAAAACGACTTATCTACTTTTACAAACAAAGATTCAAACGACGATTTGACGAATCTGATAGACCTCCCAAGCAAACCAACACCACCTATATGTAGGTGAAGGTTTCCGCTACCTGTTGATGGTGCTGGTTTGCGTAGGAGAGCTATCAGATTCGCTAAATCGTCGTTTGAATCTTTGTTTATAAAAGCAGACAAGTCGTTTTGAAAATTTTGTCTTGAAATACTATATTTCTTAGAGAGTCTGTGTGGAAATCGCGTACACGGAAGAAAAAAAGTACCCAAAATTGAGTACTTTTAAACTTACTTTTGAGTTATTTTTTCTCTTCGCTTTCATCCACTCTTTCTTTTGTTGTCAAAAACAAAAGAGCCAAACAATCCAACGACGCCAGTTCAATACGGGAAGCCAATTTTGAGTTTTATTACCTGAGGTCGAAATTGAGTGAATTAAACTTAAATTTGGGTCAATAAATTTTCCGTTGGGTACTTTTTTAACATGGCAGTAAAGGCAAACTACTTCGACCCTACTTACTCAATTTTGGCTTCCCGTACGGATGTTCGAGGTTGGGTGAATTAAACTCACTATTGGGTAGTTTATTTCTTCCGTGTATGTTTATTTATTTTTGGCTGTGATACATCGGAAATCAGAAAAGGGGATCAAATCTCCACAGTCTCCCTGTCATTATGACCTAGAAAAGTACTATTCTACGAAATGGAGTGAGAGATCCTTTTTTTCAATAGAACGCGTTTTTTTCCGGTATAAGGCGAAAAGAGGATATGATGCTTTCTTTAAATAAACGAGTTTTCCCGGTATAAGGCAGACAGAGGAAATAATGCCTTCTTTGAATGGACGCTTTTGCCCGGTATAAGGTAGACAGAGGAGATGATGCCTTCTTTAAACGGGCGCGTTTGCCCGGTATAAGGCACACAGAGGAAATAATTCCTTCTTTAAATGAACGCGTTTGCCCGGTATAAGGCAGACAGTGGAGATGATGCCTTCTTTGAATGGACGCGTTTCCCGGTATAAGGCAGATTTGGGAGATGATGCCTTTGAATGAACGCGTTTGCCCGGTATAAGGCAGACAGGAGAGATAATACCTTCTTTAAATGAACGTGCTTATACCGCGATAAGGCACCAGGCCAAGGGCGTAGCCAGAGGGGGGCAGGGGGGCCGTCGCCCCCTCCTCCCCCCTAAATTGTGGATTGAACGGATACTGAAATGAATTCCCTCAAACATGTGCACTTTACGATCCAATCATGTACAGAAATAGGTGGTTGAAATTCAAAAGATTCCCAAAACTTATTAGGGCATCCAGGATCCATAATATATGAAAGTTCAAAACAACTCGAAACATTTCGGGCTCAAAAATTCTCCTTGAAATCCTTCTAGAAGCTCCCCTGGGAACTTCTGAATTCCTTTGGAAAGTTATCCACAAATTCCTCTGAAAATCGTTTTAAAATCCTTCTCATGTAATTGTAATTCCTCCTTATCTAGAAGCCACCTACTAAATTTTTTTTAGGAAATTCACGAGGAAATTCCTTGAAGATTTCTTTTCTTCTCTCTGAAATTTACTTCTAGATATTTCTTCGGCTATTCCCTCTTCAGGAAGAATCCGGCATTTCCTTCAGGAATGCATTCGAGAGCTCCGTCAAGAATACATACGGAATTTCTTCCCAAAATTCTATCAGAAGTTTCTTCAAAAATGTATGACTGAAATCCTCCGATTTAGCTCCATAATTTCACATGTAAATCTATAAGAAATTCCTTCAGAAATTCTTCTAGGAACTTCTCCGGGCATTCCTCTCGGAACTCTTCCTTTAATTCCTCCAGGATTACTTCCAGGAAATTTTCTGGGAATACCTCCAAACATTCAATAGCGAAATCATCTAGCATCCCAATCTGGAATTCTTTTCGCAATTACTTCAGAGTATCCTTCAAGAAATCCTCTAGAAATATCTTCATGAATTTCTCCTGGAATTCGTCCAAGTATTTCCCCAGAAATTCTTACAGGTGTTTTTTCGAAAGTTTCTTCAGGTACTTCTCCAGGAATTCCTTCAAGAATTTCTCCGGGAGATTTTCCGCGGAAGTGTACTAGAATTCCTTCCGGACTTCACTCAGAATTTACTCGGATGTCTGCCAAGAGTTCTTCCAGAAATTTCTTCGGAACAATCCGCAGGGATTTTCTTCAGCAATTGATCTGGGAATACTTTCAGGATTTCATCTGGAAATTTCTGCATTAATTCCTCCTGATATTTTTCTGGGAATTCCTTCAGATATTTTTTCGGAAATTCCTTTAGGAACTTCTCTAAGAATTATTTCAGGACTTCCATGTGTGAATTCCTCCGGAAGTGCTTGTGGGAGTTCCTTCGGGAATTCTTCCAGGAGTTTTTCCAAGAAATTCTCCGGTAATACCTCCAGGAACTTCACAGCGATATTTGGCAGGAATTTCACGGGAAATGGGATTTCGAAAGTTCCTTCAGAAATATTTTTTCTCTTCCTCTAGGGTATTCCACCGGATGTTCCTCTGAAGTTCCACCAGTATTTCCTTCGGGAATTCAATCAGGCTTTCTTCCAGAAATTCATTTAGCATTTCTTTAGGCATTTATCTACAAATTCCTCGAGAAGTTCCTCCTAGAATTTCTCTGGGATTTCTTACGGGAATCCCTCCGGGAGGTTCTTTTAAGAATTCTTCCAGGAGTTCCTCCTGGAATTCTTACGGAAGCTCCTTTGGGAGTTCATCCTAGAATTCTTACGAGAGTTCCTCCAGGATTTCCTCCGGAAATTCTTCCTGTAGTTCTTCAATAAATTCCTCCAGAAGTTCCTCCGAGAGTTCCTCTGATAATTTCTCCGCAAATTCCTATAGAAAATCCCCAGGGTGTTCCTCCGGAAATTAGTCTGGGAGTTCCTCTAGGAGTTCCTTTTCAGAGTAACACCCGGAGAAACTCCCAGAGGGATTCTCGTAGAAACTGCTGGTGGATCTTCCGGAGGAATTCCCGAAGGAACTGCCGGAGGAACTCCCGTAAGAACTCCCGGACGACTTTCAGGAGGAACTCCTAGAAGAATTCCTAGAGGAGCTCGCAGAGAAATTCTCGGAGGAGCTTCTGGTGGAAAATCTATATAAATTCCTGAAGAAGCCTAAATAAATTCCAATTCTGCCGAAATTC
The DNA here is from genome assembly GCF_024139115.2 of Armigeres subalbatus. Taxonomy (NCBI): domain Eukaryota; kingdom Metazoa; phylum Arthropoda; class Insecta; order Diptera; family Culicidae; genus Armigeres; species Armigeres subalbatus. The sequence continues at coordinate 98,913 of NW_026943211.1, forward strand.
CCGGAAGAATTTTCAGAGGAACTGCCGATAGAACTACCGGAATAATTCTAGAGAAATTCCTAGAAAATTCTAGAAAAATTCTTGGTGGAAATGCCGGTGGAACTCCTGGAAGAATTCCAGGAGGAATTTTCGGAGAAACTCCTGGACGATCTCCTAGTGGAGATCTTGAAGTTTCCACCGGAATTCTTTCAGGATTCCATTGCGAATTAATCTAGGAACTCCTCCGAAAATTCCATTGTTGATTTCATTTTTGGTATAATTTCTGTATAAATTCCCGGTGGAATTCCTGGAGAAATTCTTTGAAATTTTCACAAGAAATTATTCGAAACAATTCACGGAAAATTTTATGGAATTTCCACAAGAAATTCGAAGATTTTTCGTGAAATTCTCATGAATGTTTACTGGCAATTCTGCAGAATTTCCACGGAATATTCTTATTCTTAAAAATTATGGGAAACAGCACGAAATTATTTGAATTATTGCAGGGAATTCTGCAGAACTTATAAAGAAGTTCGTGAAGATTTTCTTGGAGTAAATAATGGTGGAATTTTCGGATCAATTCCCGGCAAAATTTATGGTGGAATTCCTGAAGACACTGCCGAAGAAGTTGCTAGAGGCATTCCTAAAGAATCCCTGATAGAATTTCGGATCAAATGCCAGCAAATGGCAAAAGTTCACCACGCGTTTAAATGGGCCACTTACATTTATGCGATGACGCACGAACTGAGCAGTCTGTCAGAGCGTCTTGTGTTGAGATGAATAGTAAATTGAATGGTTAGTGCTGGAATGATTTTTTGGCACACGCGACGGTGGCGATGAGATTGACCGGAGAATATGCTGAGATCCATGTTTTTCAATACATTGACTTTGACATATTTCAACCCTATAAGGTACACAGAGGAAATAATGCCTTTTTAAAAGTAACGCGTGTGCCCGACAGTAGGCGAACCGAGATGATACCATCTTTAAGTCAACGCAACTGCCCGAAGACAAACAAGATCTCCCTCTCTTTCTCTCTCTCATACACACACCCCCTTACTCACTCATTTCCTCTGCCTCACTAATTATTATTCAATTATCCAATCTTATTCATTCACCCACTCTTACTCATTTAAACACTCTTAGTCACTCATCCATTTTCACCACTCATTTACTCTCATTCATTCGCTCTCTCTTTCTCGCTCACTCTCTTTCTCACTCATTTACTGTTACTCGCTCACTCACTCACTCATAACCACTCACTCACTCTTACTCATTCACTTACTCACTCACTCACTCTTACTCACCCATTCACCCACTCGTCGATTCTAAGATTTAGACCACGCTACATCCAGAATATGTTGCTTTTACTACATCGACCAAGGAACAACTTCAACATTGTTGCCCTTGTAGTCATGCTGACGTGGACCGCAATTGCCTCAAACTCTCTCCATTGTGCATGAAAAAATGCTTCATAATCTTCCTCTTGAAGTGTTCCATACGAAGTGGAAAGGGATCTTACGGAGTTCTGAAAAATACTCCATTGAAACAGTTTCAGTTCCAATTAGTGTTCATTCATATGAATTATGAATAAACTTTTATTGAGTAACATTTATACTTCATTTCATTGAAATAGTATAAACTTGAGTATAAACTTGAAATAATGACTAATTCGGGGTACTGGCTCATTCGGGGTAGTGTCCCATTAAAGGTAATGACATTCGGGGTAGTGACTCATTCGGGGTTGTGGCGTTCGGGGTAGTGGCCTTCGGGCTAATGGCATTATGGGTCATGGAATTAAGGGGAGTGTCGTAGAGTCGAACATAGAGCCTTTTCGTTACACCTTGGCTCAATTTTTTTTACCTCAGTTTCCTTTATACTCCATCAAATAATCTAAATAATCAATGCAAAAATGTCCAAGCAGTCATTTTCAGCTTTGTTCATCTGATTTTAAAAAAATGGACTGCTGTGGCATCATTGTTCTATTAACTGTACAAAGTTTGAAGCCCGAACCCCTTTTGCCTTTCTCGTATACTAAGTATACGGTAAAGGCTATATGATCGCTCCAAAACAAACTTTTTATAGAAGGCCCGGAGACCCATGCCATAGTGTTATATACCAATCAACTCAGTTCGACGAATTGAGGTGATGTCTGTGTGTGTGTGTGTGTGTGTGTGTGTGTGTGTGTGTGTGTGTGTGTGTGTGTGTGTGTGTGTGTGTGTGTGTGTGTGTGTGTGTGTGTGTGTGTGTGTGTGTGTGTGTGTGTGTGTGTGTGTGTGTGTGTGTGTGTGTGTGTGTGTGTGTGTGTGTGTGTGTGTGTGTGTGTGTGTGTGTGTGTGTGCGCAAAACTACTCAAAAAATGTCACTCATTTTTCGGGCACTTATTCTCAACCGATTTACTCGCAACAAGTTGCATTCGACGCAGAATCCTGTCCCATTGTTTCCCATTTGAAATTGGCTAGATCGGACTATGGGATCGAAAGTTATGGCCAAAATACAAATTCATACGGAAAAATCGCGTAAAAAATGTCACTCATTTTTCGGGCACTTATCTTCAACCGATTTGCTCGCAACAAGTTGCATTCGACGCAGAATCCTGTCTTATGGTTTCCTATTTGAAATTGGCCAGATCGGACTATGGGATCAAAAGTTATGACCAAAATACAAATATATACGAAAAAATCGCGTAAAAATGTCACTCATTTTTCGGGCACTTATCCTCAACCGATTTGCTCACAACAAGCTGCATTCAACGCAGAATCCTGTTTCACTGTTTCCTATTTTAAATTGGCCAGATCGGACTATGGGATCGAAAGTTATGGACAAAATACAAATTCATACGGAAAAATCGCGTAAAAAATGTCACTCATTTTTCGGGCACTTATCCTCAACCGATTTGCTCGCAACAAGTTGCATTCGACGCAGAATCCTGTCCCATTGTTTCTTATTTGAAATTGGCCAGATCGGACTATGGAATCAAAAGTTATGGCCAAAATACACATTTATACGAAAAAATCGCGTAAAAATGTCACTCCTTTTCGGGCACTTATCTTCAACCGATTTGCTCGCAACAAGTTGCATTAGACGCAGAATCCTGTCCCATTGTTTCCTATTTGAAATTGGCCAGATCGGACTATGGGATCGAAAGTTATGGACAAAATACAAATTCATACGGAAAAATCGCGTAAAAAATGTCACTCATTTTTCGGGCACTTATCCTCAACCGATTTGATCGCAACAAGTTGCATTCGACGCAGAATCCTGTCCCATTGTTTCCTATTTGAAATTGGCCAGATCGGACTATGGGATCGAAAGTTATGGCCAAAATACAAATTCCTACGAAAAAATCGCATAAAAAATGGTACTCATTTTTCGGGCACTTATCCTTAATCGATTTGCTTGCAACAAATTGCATTCGACGCAAAATCCTGTCCCATGGTTTCCTATTTAAAATTGGCCAGGTCGAACTATGGGATCAAAAGTTATGGCCAAAATACAAATTCATACGAAAAAATCGCGTAAAAAATGGCACTCATTTTTCGGGCACTTATCCTCAACCGATTTGCTCACAACAAGTTGCATTCAACGCAGAATCCTGTTTCACTGTTTCCTATTTGAAATTGGCCAGATCGGACTATGGGATCAAAAGTTATGGCCAAAATACAAATTCATACGGGAAAATCGCGTAAAAAATGTCACTCATTTTTCGGGCACTTATCCTCAATCGATTTTCTTGCAACATATTGCATTCGACGCAAAATCCTGTCCCATGCTCTCCTATTTGAAATTGGCCAGGTCGGACTATGGGATCGAAAGTTATGGACAAAATACAAATTCCTACGAAAAAATCGCATAAAAAATGGTACTCATTTTTCGGGCACTTATCCTCAACCGATTTGCTCGCAACAAGTTGCATTCGACGCAGAATCCTGTCCCATTGTTTCCTATTTGAAATTAACCAGATCGGACTATGGGATCGAAAGTTATGGCCAAAATACAAATTCCTACGAAAAAATCGCATTAAAAATGGTACTCATTTTTCGGGCACTTATCCTTAATCGATTTGCTTGCAACAAATTGCATACGACGCAAAATCCTGTCCCATGGTTTCCTATTTAAAATTGGCCAGGTCGGACTATGGGATCAAAAGTTATGGCCAAAATACAAATTCATACGAAAAAATCGCGTAAAAAATGGCACTCATTTTTCGGGCACTTATCCTCAACCGATTTGCTCACAACAAGCTGCATTCAACGCAAAATCCTGTTCCACTGTTTCCTATTTGAAATTGGCCAGATCGGACTATGGGATCAAAAGTCATGGCCAAAATACAAATTCATACGGAAAAATCGCGTAAAAAATGTCACTCATTTTTTCGGGCACTTATCCTCAATCGATTTTCTTGCAACATATTGCATTCGACGCAAAATCCTGTCCCATGCTCTCCTATTTGAAATTGGCCAGGTCGGACTATGGGATCGAAAGTTATGGACAAAATACAAATTCCTACGAAAAAATCGCATAAAAAATGGTACTCATTTTTCGGGCACTTATCCTCAACCGATTTGCTCGCAACAAGTTGCATTCGACGCAGAATCCTGTCCCATTGTTTCCTATTTGAAATTAACCAGATCGGACTATGGGATCGAAAGTTATGGCCAAAATACAAATTCCTACGAAAAAATCGCATAAAATATGGTTCTCATTTTTCGGGCACTTATCCTTAATCGATTTGCTTGCAACAAATTGCATACGACGCAAAATCCTGTCCCATGGTTTCCTATTTAAAATTGGCCAGGTCGGACTATGGGATCAAAAGTTATGGCCAAAATACAAATTCATACGAAAAAATCGCGTAAAAAATTTTTCGGGCACTTATCCTCAACCGATTTGCTCACAACAAGTTGCGTTCGACGTAGAATCCTGTCCCGTTTTATCCTATTGAAAATTGGCCATATCGGACTATGGGATCGAAAATTATACCATTTTTATGGAAAAATCGCTAAAAAAAATGGCACTCATTTTTCAGGCACTTTTCCTCAACCGATTTGCTCGCATTAAATTGCATTCGACGCAGAATGTCTCATTGTTTCTTATTGAAAATTGGCCAGATCGGACTATGGGCTTAGAAGTTATGGTAAAATTACTATGAAAAAGAGTTCAAAAAAGTCTAGCTAGCCGAAAGGGACAAAAGGACGAAAGGACAAAACGTCGAATGGGACAAAAGGTCGCAAGGGACAAAACGTCGAATGGGACAAAAGGGTGAAAAAAATAACAGAACAGGTCAAAAGTCACAAAAGGTCGAAATAGACAAGAAACTGAAACGGAGAGAATCAATTCCGCACCAGAGTTGCCTTACACAATTGGCAAAACTCTGCTTTTTTATTTTTCACAATTTTAACAAATACATAAAACTCAATCAATATGTACAGATGGATGTTTGAGTTTTCTAAATATCACTTCGTTCTTTAAAAATGGCGCACGCCGCACATCAAACACATCGGCGTGTATTAAGGTTCCCCCAAATACACGCGATGAGACAATCGCGACGCGATTATATTGCCTAGCGACTGCGATTATGTTGGTATGGATGCGTAAATCGAGCATTGCCAGCATCCACCCAACGATATAATCGCCGCAACAAGCTGTCGCCGTCTCGGAGATGAAATCGCTTAGACTTTTAGGAGCCTTTACACACCGGTGTATTTTTAATGCGCGCACTTGCGTGGCTGCGGCGTGCACTATTTAGACAGATTGAAGTGACATTTAGAACATCTAGATCTCCATCTATTATTTGCACTCATTCAATGATTTTTATTCAATTGTTAAAAATAGTGAGAAATAAAAGGGCATTTTTTTTTTGCCAACTGTATAGAACAACTCTGTCTCGCGCAATACAAGTTTTATTCATTTCTTAAATTAACAATCTTTTTTATTTATAACAGAACTATCTAGGTATTCATAATATTGGTTCATAGTTATTACTCCTTCTTTGAAAATTGCTCATTCTTCAACTTTGATTGATGAGATGAGTGTGGTATTTCTGCATGAAAATAAATGCATTTAACACATTCCTTTAGAATACACCCAACTCGTTCTTTATCAACCTTTTGTCCCTTTAGACATTTTGTTCTTTTCGACATTTGTCCCTTTCGACGTTTTGTCTTTTCGACCTTTTGCCCTTTCGACCTTCTGTCTTTTCGACCTTTTGTCTTTCGACCTTTTGTCCTTTCGACTTTTTGTCTTTCGACCTTTTGTCATAGATTCGCAGTAACCATATTGTGACTGAATCCGATCATATATAAGTTACTGTGATTGATGTGCAATATGTGTGCTTCTCAGGTCGCTCGCAACAGATTGCATACGACGCAGAATCTTGTCCCATTGTTTCCTATACTATATACTAATTTTAAAACTACAAAATAAAATGCCATTTTTTACTCTTATGCTCATCCGATTTGTTTGCCACAAATTGCGTTTGGCGAGAGTTTTTTTATGCATATAAATAAATATGAAAAATAAGACCAATCCGCATATTGGTGTTATTTTAGATTTTCCCAAACCTTTTGAACGAACGAGAAAGGCACCATCACCGCTAGGTGGATTAATCTGGGTTTTTATATATTTTAATGACTTTTCCGATGGAAAATTCAGCACATTAAGATGAAATTATTGTTCCCTATCATTCAATTTATAGCAATAGGGAGCGTGCCGCAACAAAACTCCCACCATTATCGTTTCCAATTTAAATGGATGTTCCATGACAATAATGCTGATTTTGGGATTATGCTGTTATGCTACGCGCTGCTACTACCGGAGCGAAGAGGGCGTAAATTATTTGCTCAAAATTATCTATGCCACTTCAGCAACGGTGGTTGATTACACGCTGAACGTTTTCCCAGCGATAGGAATCGTGCCGATATACAATGCTGTGAGCGATTGTGGGAACATGGACAACTTTCGCACACTTCATTGCTTATAGGGCGGAGATTTAAATCTTCATTAGCAAATATCACGACCAGAACATAACGAGTGCAATAATTTTAAACTTTTTAAAGCACTGAAATCCGATAACTTTGTTTCGAAAGCAAGAATAAAATCCACCATCCGGTCGGTGACATTCATCGGACATCGGAGGCCACAGCGAGTATCTTCCACTCACCATCGGCTTCCAACGGCGGCAGCAGCAGCAGCTATATCAGTCGCTCAGGATCGAGCACCCGTGGAAGCACAGAACCCGTCAACGGTTTCAGATAGGCGATAAATAATGACCCCATCCTTGCTCGCCGAGAGCTGAGCTTGAGTTCCTTCCCGATGCAGTCACATCCAACAAGCGTTTTCGGTGAAGATACGGAATAAAAAGCGTTGACGCATTGCTGACCAAGCCGGGACCGGTACGAGGCGACAAATGTCCGGGGGTCATTAATTTAAGTGGGTGCGATATAAATCGTTTTGTTTCGTTTTCTGTTCGGGTTCAGGTTGTGCACATTTCAGGTGCGGAATTTTCTGAAATCGGAGCAAATAAATTGATTTACGCGTGTCTTTGGGGACAAGCGTGGGGTGGAAGGCTGAAGCGATCCGCCGATCCAGAAAGTCCACCCACGACAGGGACCCGACTTGATGTTGAGAAGGGTTGATCTTTCACAGGTTTTTACTACTCAAGACAACTCTTGCTGACATCTACAAAAACATGAACTTACCTGGGCTCCATTACTTTCTGGTTCAGTTTTGTTAAATCGAAACAGAATTTCTTTGGACAAATAATAAAAAGAAATTTTATCATCCTTTAAAATCATGGGTTTTAGGCGACCTAATTAATTAGCCTGTCTACGTGATATTTCGGACAATTATGTAATGTTCAATTGATTTGATGCCATTGAATCAATTGATTGAAACATACTGATAGTAGCACATAAAGCATAGACTTTGATCTATCATGTAAATGGATCGTCGTCTCAGTTGTTGATCGTGAACATTTTTAAAAATTGCATTGAAAGATGGGTATCCGAGCTTTAACGTGGACAGGCTTCAGTTGCTATTCTTAGGGTAATTCATTTAGCCAGCACTTGCTATCTATCAGCCAATCTTGCTTCCGACGGGTACAAACATCGAATTCAAACCCCTTGCAACGGATGATAGTAATTTTACGGTTTGAGTAGGAATTACACCTAATAATGACTCCCTCTTGCATGGAAACCATTGAATGTTCGGCCAGTAGCAAGAAAGCTCATCCACCGACGAAATTCGATCCGTGAACAACACGCCAACCCATCCACTTATTATTTCGGCGATAGGCGTGGTGGTCATGATGATGATGATGATGATGATGCCGTCTAGATTAAAGCTCATGTTGCGTTGGGCAATGCTCTGAATTCGATGCGCGTTCCCAAGAAACGACGAAGCAAATTACAAAAGTAAATAGATAATGATTACTCGCGGGAGGGTCCCGCTGAAAAAGAAACTTATCAGATGGAAGGGATTAGACTTCCGTCCATGCGTCAGACCCGACATAATCGTGATCCGACCTCGACGTCATCTTTGTCGGCCATAGACAAAGCACTCTCTAATCTGATGGGAGAGGAAGTAGTTTATTATTTGATTATTCGTGGAGAATGAAGGTGAATAGCTTGGCCATGATACTCTTGGTGAAATGGATCTGATCGAACAAGAAGCTGAACTGGAAAGAAAAAGGTCATACAATTTCCAAAATTAGGGT
>NW_026943212.1:0-37910 GCF_024139115.2 Armigeres subalbatus
TGATTGGGATCCGAGTGTGCCATGGATGTGGACGCACGTAATTTTGTTTTCGCGTCCGTTTTTTATCGTTTTCGGCATTTTGCAAGATTCGGCGGGTGGTGGATCGGGCTACGCCACCCAGCCACTGGTGACTTTTTTCTATTGTGTTTAGTAAATTTCGTGGATATTAATTACGATCGCGAAATGTATGAAACCTGAACCGCGTGTGTAGTTTTTAAATACAAATGGTGAACTAGCATCTTTAAAGTGCTGTTTCTGCAGGCTTCGAACTGCAAGGCGAAAGATTAATTTGGTGAGCGTGTTTCATGTTGTGTTTCCTTCGTAGGCTCTAGAGGAGTGGGTAGGGTAGGTAGAGGGTGGTGGGATCGAAAGAGGTCATAGGACGAGCTTGTGCTTTTCCATTTGGTTCCGCTAATTTATTGTGCGTTTGGCGGATGCGTGTTTCGGCCTCAGCAGTGGGGCCGTCTTCGGTGTCTCGTGCTTGATTCGACTTCAAGTACGAAGTCGAGTCAAGTGCGGGACGCTGGAGGCGGTCCTGCTGTTGGGGTCGGGGTGCGTGTCTGTCGGGGGTGCAGTGGGGTGGTGGAGTTGGGTGGAGTAGTGCAGACTATGACAAGTAATTACATTCCACCAAAAATCTTGAAATAATTTTCGTATCGAAAGAGGTGTTCTTTCTGTTTACTTGTTTTTACTTCTACCACAACTAAAGTCTTTTCTGCTGTATTCATCTCACAACACGCCAATAAATTCCATAGCCTTTCAATTAGTCGATTCGTAGGTACAGTCAGTCAAAAGAAATCTTCTCTGTGGCTTTGAACAGTGAAGTGCTTATGGAACAATTAGCCAGATCTGTAACACACACGTCATTGGGAATTGAGATAGTTGTAGATATTGATACATTTTGATATCATTCGATGTTTCAAGGTATCAGTTTGTGTATTAGCTGTCATTATTTTTCAACAAATACACACAATAGAACTACTAAATCGCTATATGTTGCTGCATGAATTTTGTCAAATTTTTACTCAACAATGTCAAACAATTACACATTTATCTTAACCGCTAATAATTATAGACCATACAGAATACTGGAACATATTTATAAAAATATTTCTACACGATCTCTCTCCGGTTTCATTTTTCTCACCGTTTATAGGTTTACTGCTCCTTGAATTAATCTCATGTACCCATATCAATCACCATCAAAAACAATGAGTTGGAGCTCAAACTGTTTTGTTTTCCTCTAAATGGCTCTACATTTCAACTAGAGCTTGGCATGTTTTTCAACTTATTAGTATATGCATTGTGCTTGCCACACAAGATACATTTATTCCAGGGTGTCGAGAATGTTTTCAACCCGAAAATATGATAGACCGGGATCGACAATCGAACTTGCAATCTACGGAATGGTTATCCCACGCATTTGCTTGCAAGGCTAAATAGAAACCATTATCTTTCTTTTTTTTGTTTCAATAATAAAACGACACATATTGCGACTACATTGCTCATTTTTCAAATATGTATGATTGATATGGGAGCATGTTATTGGTAATGAACCCAATACTCTACATGTTTCATATATTATTTCATTTGTTTGATGTTTCTTAGTCTGCGCTTTATATTTCTCACGTAGTGTAAGCTGTAAGCAAACTATGATATCTATCATAAGTTCTAGCAATGCCAGAACAAGAAATGAGCTAATGTTCGTTTCTATACTACACAGATAGAAAAAGTTGTTGAAATTTACACGAAAGTAATGCACATAAAGAGAATGCTAAAAAGAGCGCAAATTTCAACGATATTTTCGTCTGAATGTATGCAGTTTCTGTAGCATTATGCCACTTTTGATATGGTTCATGTAGGAGAAATAGACATAATGCTACAGAGGGTGCATACATTTAGGGGAAACTTGTTGGAAATAATCCATGAACGCCCAGAATAGTGTAATTTTCCACGTCTTTATTTTTTACGCGCTTATTAGTTTTCATTATTTTTTTCTGTGTAATAAAAACTGTATCTTAATAATTCTATCCATGTTGTAGTAGTGTCTGTAAATTTATTTTCCACAGTTTCATAGATCATATCACATACCAATGTGAATCCAGACCTATGTTACTTGTATCCTTACCTTTCCTTACCAACAACGTCCAACTCCTGTTACATTCGTGGAGATGCAGAGGTGTTCTCGGTCTCTAGTAACAACGAATGTCACACAAATATTCCTACCCTTCCACGATGACCATAAGGACGTGGCCGGCGCCGTTATTGACTTTTTGAATAACAGAACCCTCGCATTGTGCACATTGATGATGTGAAACCAATCCCAGTCTCCATCTATTGGTTCCTTGTGCAACTTCGATCGTTCTGGTCAATCACGGAGTAGCAACTACGAATTGTATGGTCATCTTGCTCATGCTCATGCTCATTGCTCATGCTCATGCTCATGCTCACTTTTATTTATTTTTAAAATTGGTTAATTTTTATATGAAATTTGCAATTTAAAAACAAAACAAATATTTTATTGAACAATAAGCTGTTTGTGCGCAGTTTGCTGTGCTGGGATGCGGATGGCCAACTAGCCAGGATAGATGCTCACATCATGCTCTCGTTTATCTGCCCACCCCAGATCGCGTGTTCGCAATCGCACGTTCCTATATCATTTTGTTGCTGACTGGCATGGGCCTCTACGCCAGTGTGCCTAAGCCTAAACGTCTCCCGTCTGCGCTATCCGCTACAGCAGGTCTACCGGTGCTGCCGTTGTCAGGCAGGGAACGAACCATGCGTTATTCCGGTCGCCAAACAAGATAGGCACCGCAATCGCAATGTTCATTCTTTCGCGCGGGTAGGAAGGTATGTGCGTCTGCTGCTGCATGCAGACAGTGACAAGCAACAACAGCAACCCCAGCAGCCGTTACAACAAAAAAGCAAATCTTTGATAAATGCTTATATTAAAAATGTTGGTTGATTGGCTCGTTAAAAACTACATTCCAGGGACCCATATCCATATAATATTTGTATTGTGTGTATTTTCGCTCTTTCCGCGATCCTTCGGTCGCGTATTTGGAGGACTACGCGTATCTGGGTACGATGATTTGCCAGGAACAGAGGTTCTCCAATGCATATTAGTTTGTCAAATACTACGTTCTGAATTCCCCTAATAAAGAAATGACTCACGCACTGTGTTTTACAAAGCAAGAGCGATCTCCTACATCTTAGAAGCTCTACACTTTCTGGGATTCGCAAGGTTGGTATACTTTTCACAAGGGTGTGCGTTCCCGATGGTTAAGGAGTCTGGTTTTTATGATGACCCAACACTTCTCAGTCGAGTTCATTGGATTGACGTCTTGAGAAAAGAGACTGGTCTTGTTCTTGAAATACATGATTAACATCACTCACAAACAAAAATCAAAACATAACTTGTCGAATTCAAATTAAAATATGCTGTTGATCTAAAATACCAAATTGTTAACAACACGTTTAAGTTTAGAACCTCTGCAATAGATCATTGTACATTCTTCTCCTTGTGCAACTGTTTCCATTTTCTGCTGCTGGATCCCCGGTCGGGTTAGAGGATTAAATAGCCCCTGTCAGTTGGTCGATTCACGTAAAAATTCTTTGTTGTCACAAGAATTCCGTTTCGCAACCCAGCCAGCCCCTGAGCTCCAGCGGAACAGCAAAACCAAGTCATTTCCATTTTGCTTCATTGGTCTCCACGTCGTCGGCCGGTGATGGAAACAAACTACGACAGATATAATTTTAAACATCTGGTATGGGAGATCATTCGCTTTCTGTCAGCAGTAGGTACCTTCTAAGGCCTCAGCCTTTTCAGCATACTGCCTTTTCGCAACGGCTATTCATCACGAAATTCGGCTCTTGATTGCGGTTTGCATGTTTCGAGCACCTTAGGAAACAAGTATCATCATCACATCTAGTCTTGTTTTATATTTGAACCGATCATCACGACGACGGCTGTCAAAGTTCAAATCGCGCGCTTGTTGCAGTGAACCGGCAACATTGTCTACAGTCGAGAGTCGCCCCATAATTCAGGCATCTAATTTGAGGAAATTGCGCTATGATACGTACACGGTCGAACCAGTGCACTGACTGCTCGCGTTATCCCGTCACCCTGTCCGACAGGGTTGAATGAAGGACTTGAAGGTCGTATGACATTGCTGTTGGGCAGGTCTGCTAGTTGTTTCTGCTCAAGTTGTGCAATACACGTAATACTATATTCCTTAATAAGATTTCTTGTTACACAATCACCTAAAATTTTGTATAAAATATTGAACACGTCGATGAAACTATGATCAAAATATGTCAAAGAATAGTACACCCAGAGACGACCCTGCCCAACATCCATCCCAAAAACATCCACCGCCAGCACGATATCAATCGATACCGCCTGTCGTGGGTCCGGTTCAGTCCGCGTTGTTGCTGGCTGCGGTGATAGGACCGGTGAGAGCAGAAAAAACAATGACTGTGTGAATTATGCATTGATCTTCCCCCCTTGATAGATAGTTATCTAAGACGGGGTTTACTCTCAGCGCAAGTCAAGAGTCTCTGCCTGTTGGCACTGGTAATGGTGGCGGATCAGCATGAGTATGGAATCCAGTCAGGTTAGCTCGTCGGTGAATGATTTAAAGCCACGTTTCACTGGCACACAGTTCGGGTCATAGTTTAAACTTTCTGGCATACTGAGCAGAGAGCGCGCGAAAGAAAAACTGCAAACGACCACGGAAGGAAAGCTACCTTCGAGGTTTGGAGCTGATCTTCCGAGCACAGCAAATGGAAGTGGAAATTCGTGCTCTCCTCCCGAAGATAAGTTGTTTCAATAATAGAAAATTTAATAAATTAACCCATTACTATCGGTAATCAGTATATGAACGAGGCAAATGGCAAGAATGCTGTCAAGGCGCATCAGCTGCGGGCTAGGACGAGGTTGGGCCAGTAGTGTCCGGCCCTATGGACACGGAAAATATTAGAACGGATAACAATTAGTCGCGCACGATTTTGTGATTTTTTTTCAGTTATGCATTAACATAAATAGAAAATAACTGAAGCATTCGAATGAGTAAATTGAGCGAGTGAATAAATATAAAAATCATGCTCAATAATGGCATCAATTTTTGGTTCCATTATACGGTATTTCAATTATAATGTTAAATTTCGGAAAAAAAATTGTGTCATATGTAATCTGATGTTCAATAAACTATGAAAAATACTGAGATCTCGGAAAAATGAAGCGAGGTTGTTTGTAAAAAAATAGTTGGTTAGTATATCTTCGAATGTTTTTCATAAGGGGTCGTACATTTATTACGTAAGCATTTTTTCTTAAGTTTTTTGAACCCCCATCCCCATTGAAGATTTTTTTATACATTTTTTTATTTATATGGAGAAATGGTAGACCCCCATCTCCCCATGAATACTTACGGACTTACGCAATTATTGTACGGCCCTAATGAAACATTCGTGAAGTTTTTACTTCCAGTCTTCTGCATGTCAAAGTAAGCATGGGGTACATGTTCTCCAGCTCCATACTAGCTTCAGGAGGTACCTCGGATAAAAATGCGTAATGGCGGATGTATTACAATTCCAATCAAAATTTATTGATGAAGCTTTGATAATTGTGTAATTTTTTTTATTTCTAAACTTTGACTTGTTCATAATATGGCAATCAGTAAATCAAAGCCAACTGAATTGTGCCCTGAACAACCAGCACAGTGTTTAGAGGGTGTGAGACAAAAGATCAAAAGGACAAAACGTCGATTAAACAAATTTCAAAAAAAGATCAATGTAATCTACCTGATCAAAACTACATGATGAATAATATGTCAAGACTATGGTTCTGAACTAGGATCGAGTGTCCAAGGGTTCGGATGCCTCAATTGAGGAGGCATGGAGGCTTTTTCCGATCTTTCTACGTTTCTCGAAAGCCTCCTTCCAACCAGCTCGGATTCTCCTTTTCAAAAGGCTCGGGGGACTCAGTTCAAGAAGCTAGGAAGAATCTTTTCAAGAGGCTCGAAGGACTCCTTTCAAAAGGTTGTCACTCGGGCAGAACCATGACACACTCGTAAGCCTCCTTTCAAGAAACTCGTAAGCTTCCTTTCAAGATGCTCGGAAGCCTTTTCAAGAAGCTCGGAAGCCTCATTTCAAACGAGTTAGATGGAAGCTTCCTTTCAAGTGGCTTGGAAGCCTCCTTTCAGGAGGCTCGAAAGCCACATTTCAAGAGGCTCGTAAGGCTTCTTACAAGAGGCAAGAGACTTGGAAGCCTCCTTACAAAAGGCTCCGAAGCCTCCTTTCAAGTGATTCGGGAGCCTCCTTCAAGAGGCTTGGAAGCATATTTTCAAGAAGCTCAGAAGCGTCCTTTTAAGTGTTTCGAAAGCCGTCATTCAAATGGCTCTAAAGTCTCCCTTCAAGAGGCTCGCAATTATTTTTTTCAAGAGGCTCAGAAGCATCCTTTAAAGATGCTCAAAAGCCTCCTTTTAAGTGGCTCGAAAGTAGCCATTCAAGAGGCTCGTAAACCTCCCTTCAAGCAGCTGGGGAGCCTCTTTGCAAGAGGCTTGGAAGTTTACTTTCAAGAATTTCGGAAGTCCCGATTCAAAAGGCTCGGAAGCCTTCCTTCCAGGGGTTCGGAATTTTTCTTTCAAGTGGCTTGGAAGCCTACTTCCAAGAGGCTCAGAGGCGTCTTTTCAAGATGCTCAGAAGCCTCCTTTTAGGTGACTCGAAAGTCGCCTTTTATGAGGCTCGTAAGCTTCCCGTCAAGAAGCTTCGAGTGGCACGGAAGGCTACTTTCAAGAGTGAGAATGAGTTGTAATCATAATGCTCTAAAGAATAAACGCGATAATGCATAGTGTGTAGAATGATGATGATGATGATGATACTACCATCTATTGTAGCAAGGCACCTGCCGATAGCACTGGCCATATCTGACAAACGATTTGATCATGATTATACTATTGTTTGTATTTCATCAAACTCCTGTATGAAGGGCCAAAAATGGGTGGGTGGTTCCATAAGCAGAGACACTTATGCGAATCCACGGGATGAATAGAGAATCTCCTTCCAGAAGAAAATTCGTACATAGAATAATATAATCTAGCCCTTGTTTCCCAGATTGACCCAATAGATGGGGAGAAGAGCCCGCCCTTTATCCACGAGATGTTAACAATAGGAAGTTGGCGATTCCACTCTTCCTATCCAAATCGCTTCAATCGGGTGCCCTGATGGTTATTTTTTATGGTATATAATCACATAGTTTCAATGCAATTTGGTAAATATATGTATAAAATGGAATTTTCTCACCAGGTTAATTCGCATGTCCTGGATGAGAGGGGACCTTTCTTCAACACCAGCTAGTTTAAGATTTATGCTGTCTTCAGAGATGCCAATAGTTCGTCAAGAAATGTCCTGTTTTAAATCGGAGAATATTCATCGTTCTGGTTCACAAATTGACAAATAAACTTCAAGATTTCTGAAAAGATGAAATAAAAACACGGGTGGAAGTATCGTACAGAAACATATGTTTGATTAAAATGAATATGTATCCTGGTTTTACGATAATGCATAGTGTGTAGAAATGCACAAAATTCTAGTGATTTTTCAGATTTATTACAATGTCTACGAACTACGATGCTCCAAACTATTCTTGAGTTCAGATCATTGAAAGTCTATAGTCTCCGATGACTATAGGATTTTTGACTTTACTTATGACATTAAAAAAATAAATAAAAAATAAACTCCATGGGACATCATACTATAGATATTTTGCAGAATTCTCAACACTTCTAGAACACTCCAAACTGTCCTTCAGTACAGTTCTTAATAGCATAGCATAGCTTAGCATAGTTACGGTGTACTTCGTAGATTGGACACTAGTGATACTCATGTTTTTCTTTTGAAATCCTTATTCAGATTGCTATCAGAAATCAAGGTGGGTGTGGTTCTTGATTTCAATCTAGTATAATCAAAATCACAAACGCATGAGGATTACTACTCCTGGCCACGCCCATCTACACCGTAACTTGGGAGGGGAAGGAAGTGTTGGTGTAGTACTTACTTAACGAGAGGCCCCCGACTCAGCGACACCCTCATAAGTACCACGGAGTTGGATATTGCGGAAGGTATTCGTTGGGTCAGGATTTGCCTGTAGCTGACAATGTGACCGTGGTAGATCTTACACCGTAACACACCACGCAAAGGTGTCTACCCAGCGTTACGGGGGATGTCCTTCAGTACAGTTCTTAATATTCCAAATAGTCAACAAGATATGAGTTAGGAGTTATGAGTTGGATTAGCTTCTTAGAAAATCATCACACTGTTATCGATGCCTCACAGTATTCTCAGAACTTCTACCACATTTCAAACTGTTCATAAGGTAAAGTCTTGATATTTCAAATAATCAAAAAGAAGATGTGCGATGACCCCACCATTATTATGAGATTGTATAACCCTATGTGCTATCATTGAGACATTTTAAGCACATTACAGCATTCCCAGAGCGTCTAAGACACTCCAAATTGTCCTAAAGTTCTGATCTTATGGTATTGGAGACGACTGGAAATTGTTTTCATGAAAGAATTGCGGCTATCTCAGTCTTTAAAACCATTAAATGGTTATCGTTTTAAGACTGAGATAGCCGCAATTCTTTAATGTTCTTATCTTATATTCAAAATAATCAATAAGAAGATGTGCGCTGTCCACACCATGCTTATGGGTTGGATTAGCTCCTTAGAAACTCATCACACCATTATGAACACGTAACAGTATGCTAACGATTTCTACAACACCCCAAACTGATTTTAAGTTCAGATCTTGGTATTCCAAATAATCAACAATAAGATGTGCGAAGTCCTCACAATTCTTCTGAGAATCAGTTTCTTTGAATATCATAACACCATTATTATCAAAACGTCTAGAACACTGTCCTTAATTTTAGATTCTGATATTTCAAATAATCAGCAGGACGATCTCCAATCATTCTTAAGAGTTGGATCCTTATAACATCATGGACACCTAACAGTATTCTAAGGACAACATGAGGACAACATGTGAGATCATCGCACATCCTCTTTTTGATTATGTGCCACCAATGAAGCCACCAACGCTAGACGAAGTGAGAAAAGCTGTTTGAGAGCTGCAGAACGGCAAGGCCGCTGGGAGCTTCTAAAAGTTGGGAGTGGTCGGCTGAACGAAAAAATCCACCAAGTGATTAAAATTATTTGGGAGGGAGAAGAAATGCCTTTGAGCTGGCTGGATGGCCTCATATGTCCTATCTACAAGAAAGGGTACAGACTAGAATGACTAGATAATACTCCTCAATACCGTCTTCAAGGTAATCTTCCGAACTCTGTTTAGCAGACTGCATCCGTTTGCGGATGCCTTTGTCGGCAGATGTCAAAACAGTTTTCGGGAAGGATGATCAACAATGGACCAAATGTTTACTCTGCGACAAATACTTGATAAATTCCGGAAATAAAATTTAGGAATTCATCATTCGTTCGTAGATTTAAAGATAGATTCGTGCGACGCTGGGTGAATCCAAATCAAGCGTTAGAATATCTGGTATGACGTCCGATTCGTTCATGTCGTTAGATGAATTGAAGCTGGGCGATGCGCTCTCTAATCTGCTATTCAACATAGTTTTGGAAGGTGTAATTCAAAGTTTTTTTGTGTGTAAAAAACGGAACCATCGTTAAAAAGCCTTACATAGCATGTCATCGATATCATTGGTGCTGATCAGTGGAAGAGGCTTTCGTGCCTTTTAAACGGTAGACTGAAAGGATAGAACTAATCATAAACTCTTTCAAAACTAACCACTTGGTGGCTGGCAGAGAACGTAGCAGTCCAAACGGTGTTGGTCTCAAGGTGGAAATGGATGGGATACGATTTGATTTGAGGTTGTCGACGAATTCATATATCTTGGAACACTCGTTACATGTGATAGCGACGCTAGCCACGAGGTGAAAAGACGTGTTGCGTAGCCAGCATAAGTCTCACAGCCTACAGACAAGGTCAAAATAGCTCTGTACTAGCTTTTTTTGTAATTTTAACTACTAATGGTACATGTTTTATAATTACCCTTTTATAAAAAAAAATGCTGCAACAGAAGAACTAGTTTTAATATAAATCTGTTAACATCTGCTGCTCGCAACGGGCTTGGTGGTCATATGGCTATCACTTCTGCCTCATACGCTGGAGGTCGTGGGTTCAATCCCATCTTGCCATATATTTCTCATGTTCTAGCAATCGCTAGACCTAGAAATAGGCTTTCGTACCGTTTCCATCTGCTATCCCAAACCAACAAGACTAGTTCTAACACTGTTAGAATTCGAAATGAGCGAAAAAGCTCGATTCGGCATCCAATTAGAATACACCTCGCTTTCATTACTATCACATTGACAATCCGTTAACCAAGACGAACCTCTGCCATAGAACCTAACCCCCAGATTCCAATAAAATTCTGCGGAGATTCCAATAAAATTCTGCAACTCATGGCGAGTCCAGAGGTGTTCTCGGCTTGCAGTGGGCGAGTGCATCATCAATTCCTTCCCATCCCCGATAGATCGTGGTCCGTGAGGACGTTATCGACCATTTACAATACTAAAACTCTCAGACTGTGCACATTGAGTTTGGAGTGCAAATCCCATGCATGCTTCCATCCATTGCACAACAGGAAAAACAGGTATTTTTGGCCAAAATTATTAATCCTGCTATATGGTGCTATACTTCATAAAAACACAGATAGATAAATTTTTTTTTTCTGTGGCTTCAAAGGGGTATGGGACTAATTTTCGGCATAGTTTCGATTTTTGTCATATTCTACAAAACCAACGGAATTTGGTCACTTTTGGCTTGCAATAAGCCTGTTCGATGTTGGATAAAATACTAATGGTTATATGAAGGTTTTAACAGTATAATTAAGTCACAGACAAATTAACGCAACACATTTCCTGAAATGATCAAAAAGCACTATTAGCTTTTGGTGTTGAAAATTCACTGGGTAGAACAAGGAAGGTAGAATAGATTCATTAAGCGTCATATTGTGACATCAACGAAAGATAATTTCAATTATTTGATATTTCGTTAAGATTTCTTTTATAATTATCAAAATGTATTGTGGCAAGGAGTTATTCAACACAATATTCATCCAACACGTTATGGTCAAATCTATAATTCACTTATATTATGTAGTAATATCAAAATTGTAAATTTTGAACCCCTTCCGTTCTCACTGGGTAACGCTTTTTGTATGAAAGATGATTCTTTTCTGATTTTCTTGATTGTGTTCTTCGCCAAATTTTTGGGATTTGTTTATATATGTAAAAGAAGACATTTTTCAAATTTTCAAATTTTTTTCATTGAGGGGAAGTGGGGTAATACGGTCCTTCAAAAATTAATGTTAAAAAATCTTCAAAAACAAAAAAATCCAATAACTCTGGCGGTGACTGACCGATTTTATTGAAATTTTGTACACTTTTTCTACTAAATTAACACTTTATACCAAGTTGCTTATATGGTTATAAAATTGTTTACTTTAGGAGAAATGGACTTCTTCGATAAAAAATAGTCGTTTTTCCGAAGGGAATATTTTTCACAAACCGATCTAGGATTAAAAAAAACTAAGCCCGTAAGGCAATAAAAGAACTAAAGAGCTTTTGTTTCATATGTAATTTAGGAGCGCCAACTCAAGAACATCTAAGAAAATCACAATTTCTAGATTGGAACGGATTTTAATCCAGCCTCTTCCGCATCTGCTATTTGGCCGCGCTTTTAACCGCTGAGGTACGATAAGCCTTTCAGCCTACATGCGGTTTAATTGACCATAAAACTTCTTGTATCGGGTCGGGTAGATGAGCCCGAAGAATAGTGTTCTTCAATAACTCTAATGTTCCCTAATATGAATGAATGATGATGATGTATGATAATAATCATGAATAAGCTGCACGGAACAAAATGCCACCCTTCTAGTTTGGTGTAATAAATTGTAGCGACAATTAATTCACAAATGTTTCCAACAATTTTCAATGCCAAAGAATCAAAATAATATTTATTTACCAAGCAAACGGTTCAAAATATGCGGCCACTAGCCCAAATCGGAGCGAAACAAGTGTATCTCATCCACTGATTTATGACAGTTTTGCTTTAGCTCTAAATGGGTGCAGCGCTCATCCTTGCAGCCCAGCAATGGGGTCATAAAATTATTTCTCCCTTTTCTTTATCTTGCCCCCTGGAAGCAAATTGATCACACGGAGTTCACATTCTGCTGCTCGACCGACGACGACGACGACGCGGTGAACTAATAAACCCCGCGTGTTGGCTTGCCCGTTTCCGACGGGTCCACACCGGCACCCAGCGCTATCGTTAGCCAATCTATAAATATAGAAACAAGAGCAAGCGCGAGGGAAAACAGAGACCCAGGGCACAAGATATGGGAGATAAATTAATAAAATGTTGAATTTGCTCACGGAACCCGGAGCTCACGATTTTTGATTATTTTTAGTCCTGTGTCTCCTCACAAACGACGGTACCGACTGTACTTCGGTTTGCCATTGTTGAAAGCATTACTTCGCGATCGAGGTTTGATATTTAAACGATCATCCTCCCTTCCGATTCGCAGGCCACAATGCTTCAAATGTCGCATAACACAAGTACGGATGGTGTGTTTTTTTTTCTGCTTCTTATTCAGTCAATCTCGCGACGTATGTACGTGAGTTTCTGAAGCATACTCGGGAATAAAAGAAATCTTGTCTTTCTAAAAACGGTTTAGGAGGCCCGTGGATCTATCTCCCAGCGTCCATCGTTTCACAAGGGGGGGGGATAGATCGTTTGTGTCTTTTGATCCACTCGCACACTGCAGGCACGGACATCAAATCGAGGTTATGTTATGTCTTTCAGCTATGACCGTTTCAGTTGTCAATTACGACAACTTTAGCGATTGTTTTGAATATAGAATAATAACAATAATTATTATTGCCAAGGGTTCGCGGATCTGCTTTCGTTGCAAATCGTTGTCGTCGGTCGTCGCCGATCCTCGATCTGTTCGCTGTGGTAGGGCCTCAAGTTTTGCTCTAGTGGTCATGCTTGCCTTTATTATTATTCTTTTTTTTTTGCATTGGGCTGGCGATCCTCTGCGATAGTGCGAAGGCGCGCACAAGCATGAAGCCTATGATCGTGCTTCAGCGTGGGAACTGTACTCACGAGCACGAAATTCTTTGTGCATTTGCAATTTTTTGTGCCTCCGTTCCCTTCAACGATCCGACGGCGACGGCGACGACGATCAATTGCAATTTTCCACCACCGCCCGGGATGAAAGTATTGCTCCAAGGGATATGCATTTCTTTTTGAACATGTTCGATTTTATTCCACAAGCAGGCGGTAGGTGTAGTAATGATCGTCGGAGTGTTGTAAAATGGTAAATAAAGGTTAATTTTACAAATTCTACATAATGGTAAACTTCATAGGGTTCTTCAACACATAAATTGTACCAAAAACAAAGGAATCAAAGACAGATGGGCTTATTCCTTATTTATGTGGTTTTTAAGCGGTGAGCATAAGCAACATGTATGTAGGTATGCCTTATTCTTTTCCGAAGTGATGAGAAGAATTTACGAAAGTCAAACAAATAATTGAGTAGTTCTTCTATTTGCCATCGAAATCAATTTTGGAATAATTTAGTTAGACGATGAAGTAGATCTATTTACGGGCGCAGTATTATTTTATTACAACTTACATACTCATTTTCAAGTTTATTCTAAATGATTGAACAACTTTATTCAGCTCACTTGTAAGAAGGCCAATCTAAACATAGCATGAATGATGAGCGAAGCGTCTCCGCAACACAAATAACACGTGCTGTGAATGCATTCCCAACACCACGTGGCGGCTTATTGAAAAAAAAAGTTTTAGGTACCCTTTTGTGGGCTTCTATTTTATACTTAGGTGCATACAAACATTCAGCATTTCACAGCAAGTTTACCCTGTTGGGCTAGGCATGAATCATTAAGCACTTTATCAACTACAAATAAATGGTTTTGGCATTATACAAAGCCAGTAAGTACTGGAACTGGACTTCACTATCCCAAACACGCCTATGATGTTCTCGTTTCGACAACGCGCTCATGCGTGTATGCGTGCCTCAATATGCGCCCGAATAACTGGAAAGATTTTATGACCTCGGGCTATAAATACTTCATCTGCATAAAGTTTAAAATTTATAAAAATGATATCAGAGTGTTCTCCCTTTCGCATCGATGATCGACCGACCAACCGAAGAGGCAATCGTGCGTTTGCCTACGTAGGCTGGTAGGCCGGTACGTGCTGCAGCAATGGGCACGATTCATGACGAGAAAATAAAAACAACCCGAAACACTTGTTGTATGGGACCCGGCAGAACGCCTCGATATTCTGGTTGGCGGCTCGCCAAGATTAAGATAATCTAAATAACCTCGTATACTCGGTTCAAGCGTTCAGACTCGATCGGAGAGTCCTTGCTTTCGGCACTGAAAAGTGTTGATAAATTGTACCAAATGAGATGCAGGCTGATCGTTTCTGTCTCCCTCGGTCGAATCGAGCGAGACTACCAGCAGCTGGCCAGAGGGAGCAATTTTTCTCACGGACCGCAATGCACAATTGTGGTCATTGTGTACGGCATCGAACAAAGACATGCAGAGCAACTATACGCGGGCTTAATCGCACCAAGATTGGTATCAGTCAGCGAAACAAAAGCTTACCATATTGAATTGTCATTATCAATCACGAGTTCACCGTTCAGTCGCTCCAGGAAGTCTTTTTCCTTTGCCTGTTCGTGCCATATTCCTCACATGTTCCTTCGCTGCGCACATGCATGAGGTAAATGCACTTCATAAATTTTCGAGTCGTTTCTGTATAGATGCTTAGTTACGAAGATCAGCATTCACGTTCAAATAATGGTCAAGAGACTGCAATTATTGGCGACAGACGAACTCGTTTCTAAATGTTGTCATATTAATCAGTGACCGTTTTCTATTAATTCACAATAAATAAATTTCAAGTTCAATAAATTTCAAAATTAGTACGACAATAATAACACTTTTTTTCTCTCTATTTGTATTGTTGCAGGATCACCTCCGCTTACCGGAACGGGGACTGTTAGAGTTATCGTGCAAGATATGAACGATCACAGTCCGGAGTTCGAACGTCAGAGCTACCATGCTACAGTTTCGGAAAATCTTCCATCCGGTACCAAAGTGCTACGTCCCTTGGCTACTGACAAAGATTCCGGGCTCAACGCCAAAATCCGATACACACTTCTCGGAGAACACTCACAACGGTTCGTCGTAGATCAAGACACGGGCGAGATCTCCACTGCCATCAGCCTAGACCGCGAAGAAATTTCCCAGTACCATTTCACACTGATGGCGCAGGACAGCTCAACCACAGAACCACGAGCTACGGTGGTCAACCTCACAATATCCGTTGCCGATATGAATGACAACAGTCCTGCATTCGAGTCCGCATCATTCCATGTCAATATTCCCGATCGTATCAAGCGTAATCAGTTTGTTTTTGGAGCCAAGGCAATAGATTTGGATGAGGGAATCAATTCCCGTATTCGGTACTCAATTAGCGGAGCTGACACGAACAAGTTCCGCATTAACGAAAACACGGGAGTTATCGAGGCATCCGTTGAGTTGTCACTCCCAGGACAGAACGCCGACCGTGCGTTCAGCCTTATGATCGAAGCACGCGATCAAGGATATGATCAAAAATCAACCAAAGCTGAACTGACGATTGCCTTGAAATCCGCTCACCTGTTTCCCGTTTTCTCCTATTTGTCGGAAACTCAGTTCATTCTACCGGAGGACATTGCTGATGGTAAGGTCGTGACAAAAATATCCGCTACGTCGCCCAAGAAGGGTCCTGCAGGCAACATCAGATACGCTATCGCAGGTGGAAATATCGGAGAGGCACTTAGAATCGATCCTAACACAGGGGAAGTAGCTGTGAACAAAGGTGGATTAGATTACGAAACCAATCAGCAATACGAAGTATGGATTGAGGCTGCCGATTCCGATAGACCCAGTCTACGAAGCGTAATGCAAATAGTCATTAACGTAACCGACGCAAACGATAATGCTCCAGAAATGGAGAAGCAGGTTTACACGGCCGAAGTCATGGAGGAAGAATCACCGGGGTCATTCGTTCTAAAAGTTCAAGCCACTGACGCCGATACGGAGGAGAATGGTCAACTCACCTACGCGTTGAAAGATGATTTTGAAAGTTTCGAAATCAACAGCGACACAGGCGAAATATACACAACAACAAGGCTCGACCGCGAGGATATTCCACGTTATGCCCTCATAGTGGAAGCAGTTGACCAAGGAGTGCCTCAACTGACGGGAAGCGCCACCGTGCTGGTTAACGTGTTGGACAAGAATGACAATCCGCCGAAGTTCACCCGTTTATTCAGTGTAAACGTGACCGAAAACGCCGAAATTGGAATATTTGTGATAAAGATTACCTCTTCAGATTCAGACATCGGTATCAACGCCAACGCAACTTATATATTTACGGAGAACATTGGAAATAAGTTTTTGATTGATTCCACAACCGGAAATGTTACAGTAGCCGGACACCTTGATCGTGAACAGCAAGACGAATACATACTGAAAGTTGCTGCGGTTGATGGTGCTTGGAGAGCTGAAACACCACTCACTATTACCATCCAAGATCAGAACGACAATGCTCCCGAATTCGAACACAGTTACTACAGCTTCAACTTCCCCGAACTTCAGAAACCGGTGACGTTTGTTGGGCAGGTCATAGCAACCGATCGCGACAAGCATGGTCCCAATTCAGTTATATCCTACTCCCTCCAGCAACCGTCCGACATGTTCTCCATTGATCCTGCCACCGGAGAGATCTTCAGTAAACGGACCATTCACTACAAACACACTCAGATGGAGTCGTCGCCGGAAAACATGTTCAGCCTGACAATCCTCGCAACCGACAACGGTAAACCACCCATGTATTCGGAATGCCTCATCAACATTAACGTGGTCGACGCCAACAACAATCCACCGGTATTCGTGCAACGCGAGTACCTCTCTCCAGCACCAGAAGGCGCCGTCGTTGGTCAAAAAATTGTTCAGCTTACAGCTCGTGACGAACTCGATTTTGGAGTCAATGCTGAGATTGAATACGCTGTCACCGGAGGCAACGGAACAAGTAATTTTGTCATCAACAAAAACGATGGCTGGATCATTGTCAGCAGTACGCTAGAAGAAAGCCCCGGAAAGGTCTACACTCTGAATGTACGCGCCGTAGACAAAGGCGTGCCTCCTCAACAAGACGAAGTAGTGGCAACAATCATTATCACCGGAATGAACAAATATGCACCCGTATTTCAAAGTCCGTCGTACCAGGTGATCGTTCCGGAAAGTGAACCCATCGGATCAACCATCTTGACTGTCAATGCCCCAGACAACGACGATGGTCCTAATGGGATGGTGCGCTATACCATTAGTGGAGGTAATGAACGGAAGGAATTTGCAGTTGACAGTGTTACGGGTGCCATCACCATTCTCCACCAGTTGGACTACGATCTCATTCAAATATATCAACTGAATATCACAGCGGAAGATTTGGGTTTCAAGCCGAAGAAATCAATGGCCATGATAACAGTTACGTTAACCGACATCAACGACAACGCTCCAACGTTTAACCAAACGGAATACGATGCATTCCTGCCGGAAAATTCTCCGCCAAGAACATTCGTCTATAAGGCGGAAGCCCACGATCGAGATTCGCCTAAAAATGCAATCATTCACTATTCCATCATTGGTGGAACGGGGCGTGATTTGTTCTCGATCGAAACCGTTACCGGCATTATCAGATCGAAAGCCATGTTTGATTATGAAGAACACAATCGCTACACGTTGGAGGTCATGGCCATGAATCCGGACTCGCCGATGAAGAACAAAACAAAAGTGATAGTGCACATAACAGGTGTGAATGAGTTCTATCCCAAATTTATTCAACCCGTGTTTCACTTCGACGTTTCCGAATCGGCGGAAGTTGGTTCAAACGTTGGCGTAATACAGGCGACGGACAAAGACGCTGGGGAAGACGGTAAGGTCTACTATCTGTTGGTAGGCTCAAGCAACGATAAAGGATTCAGCATTCACCCAGAAACCGGAGTAATGATCGTCTCCAGAAATCTTGATCGGGAAACACAATCACGAGTTGTGCTGACAGTGCTGGCTAAAAACTTTGGAGGAATCCGAGGAAACGACACTGATGAAGCTCAAGTTATCATTTCCATTCAGGATGGGAATGATCCACCGGAATTTCTACTCGACTTTTACGAGGCTAATGTTTCGGAAGGTGCTCCAGTTGGAACGAGAATAATCACGGTGAAAGCAGTCGATAAGGATGTGCGACCACAGAACAATCAGTTCAGTTACTCGATCATCGGCGGAAACAACGATCACTCTTTCAAAATCGATCCTCAAACAGGTCAAATCGAAACATCCAGAATGCTCGATCGTGAGACTATACCAATCCATAAGTTGATTCTTGGAGCAATCGATACCGGATCTCCTCCGCAAACTGGAACTACAACAGTGAAAATTTCTGTCACTGACATCAACGACAATGGACCAACATTCGACAGCAAAGATACGGTTGGAACAGTGCTGGAAAATGAACCTCCACACACTGTGATTATGACTCTTGCCGCAAGCGATCCTGATCTTCCACCAAACGGAGCTCCATTCACTTACTACTTAGTCGGAGGACGCCATAAGTCCTTAGTCACCCTTGAGAAGCATTCCGGAGTATTGAAGACTTCCAGAAGCATCGATCGCGAAACAACCCCACAGCTTGAGTTAGTCGTTGAAGTGGAAGATAACGGTAGCCCAAAACTAAGAACCAAGCACACTATCACCGTGGACGTGTTGGATCAAAACGATAGTCCATCGACCCCAAGAATTATTCACGTTTTGGTTTACGTTTTCAACAATGAAATCCACGGTGACATCGCAAACGTACATCCCAATGATCCGGACACTACCGGAGATTATCGTTGTAAGATTTTGAGTGATCTCAACAAGAATCCGGTGACGGCATTTACCATCAGCTCGGGATGCAAACTTAGGACAACATCTTCCTCAATTCCGAATAACGGGCATAGTTTCTTAGTGTCCGGAAACGATGGTAGACATGCAGACGTTGTGTCCACGGTTAGCGTGGAATTTCTCCGCTTTGACAATGTTACAGTGGAGAATTCGATCACAATTCGAATTGAAAATATGACAAGCGCCAGATTCCTAGCTAACTATTACAGAAATTTCATAGACATTCTCAAATCTTCCATCGACGACTCAGACGAACTAATTGTCTACAGTTTCCTCGACGTGGACAAGGCAATGGATATCTCAGTAGCAGTAGCGATCAACAACAAAGGATTCCGATCAAAGAAATATATGAGCGACACGTTCAGTAAAAAGCAAGACGCGATCAATCTCCTGCTGCAAGGATCGAAAATAACGATCGATATGATACCATGTGATGCGAACACCTGCGACAACGGAGGAATTTGCTACGAGAAAATCAACGTCTATGAAGATGTTCAAATCACGGACAGTCAATCTCTGGTGTTCACATCCCCTTTGGTGAAACACGACTTCAGATGCAAATGCTCAGATGGTTATACCGGTCAGAAATGCGACAAACGCCAGGATCCTTGTTCACCGAATCCATGTCAAGCTGGCGGACAATGCCGACGACAGGGATACGACTACCAATGTGCGTGCCCTCCGAATCGAGAAGGCAAGTTCTGCCAACTGGAACGTGGAGATATATGTTCGAGTAGCCCGTGTAAGAATGGCGGATCTTGTCGGGAAAGTTCAGACGGGTCGTCATTCTTCTGCCTATGTCGACCAGGCTATCGTGGGAACCAGTGCGAAGCTGTCGCCGATTCTTGTCGACCTAATCCGTGTTTGAACGGAGGTCTCTGTGTGAGTTTGAAGCCTGGCTACAAGTGCAGCTGTGTTGATGGACGTTATGGAAGGCACTGCGAGAAGACCACTTTTGGATTCAAAGAACTATCGTATATGGCGTTTCCTGCTTTAGATTCGGCCTCCAATGACATTTCTGTAATCTTCGCCACAACAAAACCGGACGCTCTTTTGATATACAACTATGGCATTCAGAGCGGAGGACGATCAGATTTCGTGGCAATGGAAGTCGTTGGTGGAAGGGCAGTGTTCTCTTTTGGAGGTGCACGGACTGCGATCACTTCGCTTGTGGTGGGACAAGGCGTATCCAGCGGGAATAGCATCTCCAACGGAAAGTGGCATAAAATCACGGCAACGAGGAATGGGCGAGTTATGTCACTGAGTGTGTCCAAATGCGCAGAGAATGGAGACTACTGTGAAGATTGCAGACCAGGCGATTCCACATGTTACGCAGATGACACTGGTCCTACAGGGTAAAATCATTTCTTAAGATAATTTTGATCACCAACTAATGCATTTCTATTTACAGAACGCTAAACTTCAACAAACATTCGTTGCTTGTCGGAGGACTTGCATCAGCAGATCCTGTGCTTGAGCGCCCAGGTCAGGTTCATTCCGATGATTTGGTCGGTTGCGTGCACAGCGTATCGATCAACGGCCGAGCGTTGAACTTGAGTGCTCCTTTGAAGGCATTTGCCGTAGAATCAACCTGCACGCGAAGCACTAATGGAGGGCCATGCAGTCTTGGGCTCCCGGATGATCCTGCGCAGCCTATTTGTGGTCCTTTCGGACAATGTTTGGATCGTTGGCACACGGCAATGTGCCGCTGCGGTGGATCAGTTCTTTCGCCGGATTGCTCCAACTCTCTGGAACACTATTCGATAGCTGACGGCGGATTTGTCGAATTTGAAATCTCTGAGAAGCACAAGCGAATGCAACTTCTGGAGAACATCTACAGTGGGAAGAATATCTGGAGTTACGATGTCGCCCGAAACAAACGGTACTCCAAAATGGAAAACATTTCCAGCTTGACAATAGCTGAGGATCCTCCAAAGTACATGAGCATGCTTTTCAAAACCAACAAACCAAGCGGTTTATTGATCTACGCTGCAACCAATAAGCATTACACATCAATTGAACTGAAAAACGGAAAGATTTTCTACAACTCGAATCAAGCTTCTTACGTCAATATAACGGCAACGACGCCAGATAATTTAGCCGATGGAAATTGGCACAACGTCACACTTTATGCTCACAACCGTATACTGCAAGTGATGATCGATGGCAAAAATGCAATTGAAGATCTCGATTCGGCCGGTGTACATGACTTCCTCGATCCTTATTTGACAGTTCTATCGATTGGCAACGTGCGAAGGGAGCTCTTCGCCAATGACGCCATGCCTACATTCTTCCAAGGGTGTTTGGCTAACTTCACCATCAATGGCGAAATCCAGCCGTTCAACGGTTCTGGCAGTATTTTTAAGAAAGCGGTTCACCGAGGAAACGTCATCCCTGGTTGTTTGCTGGCTGGTTTGGGAGCAGCACAGGTCACCGATCCGCTGAGTATCGGAGTCACGCTTGTGATCATATTCTTTATCGTGCTGCTGGTCGCTATCCTGCTGTCGTTTTTGGTGTTTCGTTTGCGGAAGCAACACAAGGAAAAAAGTGGAGGTCTTGGAGGACCCTCAGCAATTCATTCTAAGCAGAATGGTGGTTCAACTTTGTTGAGTACTTCTCAGCTGGTATCATCGGGAGTACATAGCGATATCGGAAGGGGTTTGCATGTGAATGATCTGTCAGTTGTGGGATACCATGCTGATAACAACGAAATGCTACGAGGAGTGGGAGGTCACCATCTTGTTGGACCAGAATTGATTTCCAAGAAGTATAAGGAAAGAGATATTACCAGTAACGAACCACAGAGACCACAACGTCCGGATATAATTGAACGAGAAGTAGTTAGTAAAAGTCCTCCATTGAGAGAGGATCATCATCCGCCTTTACCGCCGCCAAGCCAGTCACATCATCCACACGATCATACCAATCCGGTTGATCTTGGTTCTGAATATCCAGAGCACTACGATTTGGAAAACGCTAGCTCAATAGCTCCGTCAGATATTGATATAGTCTATCATTACAAAGGATATCGCGAAGCTGGTGGAGTTCGGAAGTACAAAGCTACTCCTCCTCCGGTCGCAACCTACACTCATCACAAACACCAGACCTCAGCTCAACAGCAGCACCGACATTCACCACACCATGCTGGGCCATACGCTCCAAGGGTCCCACCGCAGGCTAGTCAACCACCGCCATCGAATACGCCACGACCCCATCAAACTACACCGTTAGCACGACTTTCGCCAAGCTCTGAACTCAGTTCACAGCAGCCTCGAATCCTCACATTGCATGACATCTCAGGGAAACCATTACAAAGTGCTCTCCTAGCCACCACTTCCAGCTCCGGCGGAGTCGGAAAGGATGCCCTACACAGCAATAGCGAGCGAAGTCTAAATAGTCCAGTGATGAGCCAGCTGTCCGGGCAGAGTTCCAGTGCTAGCCGAAAAAATCCAGGAGTACCCCAGCAACCTCAAAACGTCAACTCGGTTGTTCCAGGTCCTATGGGTCTCACGGCAGAAGAGATAGAACGGCTGAACTCACGTCCACGGACGTCCAGTTTGGTATCTACCCTCGACGCCGTTTCTAGCAGCAGTGAGGCGCCACGAGTGCCCGCTCCCCATCTTACTCATATGCATCACTCACCAGCAGTCGATGCTCACAGTTCGACCTCTACCGATGAGTCCGGTAATGATAGCTTTACCTGCTCGGAGATCGAGTATGACAATAATAGTATCAATGGTGACAAATACACTAAGAATCGCGACGACACTAACCGTCGAGGAGTGAGCGACAACAACAACAGCAATAAGCCACCGCATTTACCACCGTCATCATACGACGGTTTCGACTCCTCCTTCCGAGGTTCATTGAGTACGCTTGTTGCGTCCGACGATGACCTCTCCAGCCATATGGTTGGCATGTACCGGCAACCGAACGGTGCGTCCCCATCCGCCACCGGTTGGGACTATCTGCTCAACTGGGGACCCAACTTCGAAAGCCTCATGGGAGTGTTCAAGGATATAGCTGAGCTACCAGACACGGTCAACGGGAGGGTACCCAGCTCTTTGCGAATACCAGCTGGCGTGCAGAAACCGTCGGAGGAATACGTGTAAAAATAAATCAATTTTACTATCAGGCATCCAAGGCAGAAAGGAATGTTTTAAATAGCGTGTAAATACTATAGACAACTGAATTTTAATTAGATCGATTTGTGTATGCCGAATGGGGACAAAACGGAGATGTAGAAAGAAGTGCAACAAACACTTTCCACACTTTCATTGTGTGCAAATTTTTGCATTGCCTTGTATCAAGGTACGACCTCGAGTTTTATGTATGCATAAGTAATAGGAAGAAATCGCAGAAGAGAACGACGTGTAAGATAGTAAGTGTAGTAATAGCGCCATCTGCTGAAAACACTTGTACGTATTATAGGCAAACTGAAAGGTCCTCCAAATGTGCATTTATTACCATGACACCAGGCGTTTGCGTTTGAATCCCTCCCTCGCTGACCCACCATGTTCAAGCTTCTTTCGAATCTCGTTCGGAGGGATTTCCAGAGGGAGCACGGATTTCTGTATAACTAGAAAACTGAATCAGTGCTATGTTTTATAATAGGGTTTGTACACACAATAAGAGATTTACAAGGTTTTAAACTGTAAATAGACACAATTTTAGCTAAAAAGAAAGATACAGAGAATCAACGTAAACTATCTTGCCATATGCTTACTTGAGTTAACGGAAACTCTTTTAACAATTTCGTCGCTAGGAGTAGGTAAACATTTTATTAAAGCAATAACATATTCGTAAATAAATGACTTCCAAATGAGACTGTTTTAACTGCGTAATGTAGTGCTGTAGGATGCTAGCCATGTAAGTTTCAAACAATAGGATATTTGCATTTTAACAAACAAATTCATAATTCAAAATTTTAAATTTGCATGTACAAACGGCAGTTTTAAATGTTCTTTTTTGTTCGGAAAATATACAACGTGTAAATAGACTAGTAACCGTATCAACTCAAATTGAATCTAGCAAAATGAATTTCTGTAAATTTCAAACACAACAAGAAATAAATGTTAATTATGAAATATTTGTTGAATTGATTTATTTTTAAAATATCTCCTCCATTACTGCAACTTACTTCAAGGCAAAATGTACAATCCATAGACGAGCGGAGACATGGTTGAGTCATTTCGATTTAATGTGTTTTGTCGTTTTTTTACAGTGTAATTTGACGTCACACGTCACGTCGTTGCTTGGATTGCTTGTTTGGCTACAATAATTGACAGTTTGTTTAACTACACTCGCATTCGCCTCAGCTCGTCTATAGAATCTCCCAACCTTTCCAATCTATTTTTTCTTCATTTGTCGTAAAATGTTGTGACTAACTTGGACTTCAAAGAAAATGATTCTGATTGTCGTACGGTTTTTGGGGTCGCTACTCCTTTCTCTCCCATTATAAAGATGCGAAAAACCCATTAGAGAGGTTGAAATTCCA
The DNA here is from genome assembly GCF_024139115.2 of Armigeres subalbatus. NCBI lineage: Eukaryota > Metazoa > Arthropoda > Insecta > Diptera > Culicidae > Armigeres > Armigeres subalbatus. The sequence continues at coordinate 24,613 of NW_026943212.1, forward strand.
CTATTACCATCGAACTACTGAAAAAATCGATGTTGAAAATTTGGCAATGTTTTGTTGATTCCTCTGAAACGCATTGGCCGGCCAATTTTCAATAGGAAACAACAAGACGCTATCCGCGCCAAGCAGAGGCGTCGCGTGATCATTTCTTCAACCTGTGTACTGTTTGAATATATATATTTTTTTTGAGAAGGTGTTTAATTTTGATACACATAGTTGTTTGCCATTTTAAGGTTTTTTATGAGCTATTGTGAAAAAAGATTCAGCTGCCGGTCGGACTTGAACCCACACTATTCCATTAAGTACACGGACGTATTACCAATTATACAACAGCTGCCCTTGCGAGAAGTTGTTCCATATAACCAATCTGACTTCCCTCACAAGTCATCAATCAAGAAAAAGAGAAACGATGATACCCTGCAGTATCACACACCGCAGCTGGTCGTACGCTCGGTGGCAATCAAGCCTCTATTGTCGATGCAGAAGCAAACCCGCCTCAATACGATAAATAGAAGCACATATTTGTGATTCAAACGCAACTGACTGTTGTTCAATTCTGATACACATAGCTGGGTAGAGAGAAAAGGGTGTGAAATGTTGCTAAAGCAGATTCGTTGGATACGGGGAATTGACTGATATCCCATCGTTATTAGCTGGTTATGGAACATGGAGGAGTTATGATGTAATACGTCCGTGTACTTAATGGAATAGTGTGGGTTCAAGTCCCACCGGCAGCCAAATCTTTTTTTCGCAATATCTCATAAAAACACCTTAAAATGTTAAGAAAATTATATTGAGGTTTTTAGTGGAATGTCTTCAGATCGAAATACGTATCTGTCAAGGTACAATCAAGTGGTGGAAATAAATGGGAGAGTACAAACTCGTCATATGACAAGTGACCTTAAAATGGAAAACTTAACTATATGTATCAAAATTAAACATCTTTTCCAAAGTAAAAGTAAAAATCTGAATTCCCTCACAAGTCATCAATCAAGTAAATTTAAATATTTCGAAAAAACACGTATAAAAGGGAACTGCAATTACACATCCAGCATTTATTTATTAACGAGTAATCTTTGGCGCGCTGTTTCTCAAATATTTGCCCGCCTGTATGGTTCTCAGCTGCGTTCCATTCTCCGAATTAAACTCAAACTAAACTTAAAAGTGACAGTTCATAAGTTTAAAAATTACCAATAAAAGAAACGTTATGCTTTCCAATATGATAAATAAGCCATCTACCTTGATCTGGATCTAACATCTATCTATACATCATTGATCTGGATCTAACATCTATCTATACATCTATTTGGAAATTATTGAGCTGTCACTCTTAATTTTGTGTTATTTCGTGAAATGAGACGTAGCTTTAATTGTTATAACTAAACCATAAAATTGAAATATATTAACCATTAATGATGTTAATGACTTTGCTCGAGTTCCTGGGATCCAAGCAAACGTCGTATACTAGCGCTGATAAGCGTGAACTCCAAAAGCGGGACCAAAAGGGTCTTCTTCGGTGAAAAGTTATTGCAAATGCTGCAAAGGCTGTCCGAGATGGTACTATAGTCTCCACGATTCAAACTCCACGGCTTAAAACCGACCCTCCGCCTCAGCCTTGAAGCTGACACAAATATTTATTCTCTTTCCATCGATTCCAAAAGTTTTGTAGGATATTTATGAAATCTAGATCAGGAATTGCTTGCAAGGATTCATCGATTAAGAATTGTGCAGGATTAACAGTTGGACGTTGTTTGGATCTTCGGGAAGTAGTCGAGAATTGAGAATCCTCTGCGGATGTTTGGGTCTCTCCTAGTACCTTGACGAGATGGTTCTTGGCTGAACGTACAGCGGCTTCCCATAACCCGCCGAAGTGTGGCGCACTGGGTTAACCCACCCATGCCACTTGAATAGTTCCCTCGATATGGATTCGAGATTATTGGTATCCTTAGAGGAATCCGCCTTGGTACACATACATATGAAGACAGCCACGTACGCCTTGACTATTGGACGCCTTGGAACCGGTCTAATGTATAAAGGTCCAAAATAATCAACGCCTGTTCGAAGAAATGGGCGCGACACTGTAACTAGCGATGCAGGTAAATCTCCCATCATTTGTTGGACAGTTTTTAGCTTCGCACGGAAACACCTCAAGCTATACTACTAACTCCTAGTGGCCAGAATATATCGTAATAAATCCTAATCAATATGTTATCAGTCCGCCCTAAATACATCCGGCTCGAAGGACCATTATGTTGGGGCCTTGGCCTAATACCTTCGACAGTGACCGTTGTTCAAGGCCCAACACGTCTTGGAAGAAATAGCAAACGGACCGATTTCCCTGATGGTCGTTTCCTTTTGCTCTTTTGTTTGTATCTTAGAATTTACTTACTTCTTCACAATTAACACCCAAAAGGCCAAGCTCTTTGAGAAAGCGGTTATAATTTCGGTTGAGATTTGGAGAGGAATTTGTACAGAATTCTGAACGGAGTACGTTTAGGATTCTGAAAAGAATCTGTTTGAGATTCGGAACATAATTTGTTTGGAATTTGAAATTCTGAATAGAATCCGTTGAAGGTTCCTAACAGGATCTGTTTCTGAAAAAAAATCGAATGGTTTTCTGAACAGAATTTATTTAGGATTCTGAAAATAATACGTTCGCGATTCTGAACAAAGTGGCCAAACTGACCAATGACCACTTTTATAAGAATTGCGAATCTATAAATTGTGAAGAAAGAGTCGTCGCATGACATGTCTCGGAGCAAAATCGAAATTGTCCCCTTTACAGGTTCCCTGGGGGCATTCCGGACGTCACGAGAGCGGCCAAACTGACCATAGACCACTTTTATAACAACAGCGAGTATATTCATGAACAATTGTGAAGAAAGAGCCGTCGCACGACATATTTCGGAGCAAAGTCGAAATTGTCCCCTTTACAGGTTCCCTGGGGGCATTCCGGGCATCACAAGAGTGGCCAAATTGACCATAGACCACTTTTATAACAACAGCGAGTATATTCATGAAAAATTGTGAAGAAAGAGCCGTCGCGTGACATGTTTCGGAGCAACATCGAAAATGTCCCCTTTACAGGTTCCTTGGGTGCATTCCGGGCGTCACGAGAGCGGCCAAACTGACCAATGACCACTTTTATAACAACAGCGAGTATATTCATGAAAAATTGTGAAGAAAGAGCCGTCACACGACATGTTTCGGAGCAAAATTGAAATTGTCCCCTTTACAGGTTCCCTGGGGGCATTCCGGGCGTCACAGGAGTGGCCAAATTGACCATAGACCACTTTTATAACAACAGCGAGTATATTCATGAAGAAAGAGCCGTCGCACGACATGTTTCGGAGCAAAATCGAAATTGTCCCCTTTACAGGTTCCCTGGGGACATTTGGAAGCTTCCTGGGGATGTCTGTATGGAAGACTAACTTTCGGAAAAATCTCTATGAGACTCGTTATTACCCAAGCAACACACGGCAGGTTTAGTCATCAACGTCAACAAAACCAAATCGTTGGATGTAAACACGGTGACTCCTTCCAGTTTCACAGTAGCCGGGCAACCAGTGGAGAATGTTGAAAGCTTCCAATATCTTGGTAGCCAAATGGCGTCAGACGGCGGTACCAAGATCGACATAGGCGCACGGATCAAGAAAGCAAGGGCTGCCTTTACGAGTTTAAGAAATATCTGGAAAAACAGGCAGATAAGTGAACGCACCAAAATACGAATTTTCAACTCTAACGTGAAATCTGTGCTGTTATACGCTAGCGAAACATGGTGTGTATCAGTGGAGAACACTCAACGGCTGCAGGTGTTCATTAACAGATGCCTGCGGTATATAATTCGGGCCTGGTGGCCTCACAACTGGATCTTAAACAACGAGCTCTATCGTCGTTGTCACCAGAGGCCGATAACAACAGAAATTCGGAATCGGAAGTGGGGCTGGGTCGGCCCACTCTACGTAGGGGCGGAAACGAAATCTGTAAGCAAGCATTAGACTGGAACCCAGCGGGACATCGCAGCAGAGGCAGACCCAGAGGCTCATGGCGGCGAAGCCTCAATAAAGAAATAAAAGAAGTCGACCGAAATCTAACCTGGCAACAGGTTAAAGCGATAGCCGGGCAACGCTCAGGATGGAGATCTTTCAAGTCGGCCCTTTGCACCACCGGAGGTGTACGGCCACACTCTACGAAGGGGCGGAAACGAAATCTGTAAGCAAGCATTAGACTGGAACCCAGCGGGACATCGCAGCAGAGGCAGACCCAGAGGCTCATGGCGGCGAAGCCTCAATAAAGAAGTCGACCGAAATCTAACCTGGCAACAGGTTAAAGCGATAGCCGGGCATCGCTCAGGATGGAGATCTTTCAAGTCGGCCCTTTGCACCACCGGAGGTGTACAGGATCCATAACATAACACGCGCAACATCTTTCAAATAGCTGTTTGTTCCTAAAAAATTGCATTGAAGACACTGGCAATACATCGAGTCACATTAAAGCCACTTACCAGTTTCAGAAACCTACAATGTTTCATTTCCGTTTATGTGGCGTTGCAATATGCCACGCATCTGACTTCTTGGGTGTTTGGAATTTAATGTGTTTCATATCAGAAACAAAACAGATAAGTTGCAGTAATCATAACTCTTCGGTTCATTGATGTTACGACAATGTTTCTGATATGTTGCAAAACACTTTGAGCTCAGCTGAGCAGCATTTTATTTTTGACAGTCGCCTGCCTGTTCCGTATAAGGTACAATGAAGTTACAAATGACTTTGTTGTTTATGTAGTGCACTCGTAGCAGAGTATCCAAATAGAATTCATGGTATGATGGCTATAGTAAAAGGTTGCAAATCTCAAGATCCATGGTTCGATTCCTGGTTGATTTTTGTGTTTTTATTTTCATTGTAGCCGCAAGATGTTGCAAATAGGCTCCACCTCTTGCGCTTTTTGTGTCACAAAGGAGTTCCAAATACGACGCGTTGTACATAACTCTGACCTTTAGTAAGTCACACCACAGTTGTTGTTACTCACTGAGAAACAAGTGGTGTTGCTTGGGTAGTGTGGCAATATTGTTTTTACTGTTTGATATGGGTTCCATGGAGAAAAATTAAGTAACTAGCGAAATACCCCAAACACCAGTTTGCTGGTACCCCAAGGGAATCTGGAATAATTCCGGAATCATCCAGAAATTTCGAAAAACTCAATGTGCAGCCAAAACTAGAATAAAAATTGGACCTTGTGTCAAAATTTCATCAAGATTGGACAAAAAATTAAAAAGTTATAATTTTTTCAAAATCAAAAATCGCTTTCTCAAAGAGCTTGGCCTTTTGGGTGTTAATTAGCTTGCTGCTAATTGATGGCTTGCATCCCTTGTCGTGGGTGGCTTATATTGACATCTCTTGAGCCTCTTCCTATCATGTACTTCGTCTTCGACGTGTTGATGACTAGTCCAATCCGTTTAGCTTCGCTTTTCAGTCTGATGTAGGCTTCCTTCACCCTCTCAAAGTTACGTGCCATGATATCAATGTCGCCGGCGAAACCAAATAACTGGACGGACTTCGTGAAAATCGTACCACTCGAGTGTCAATCCCTGTCCTTCGTATTACTCCCTCCAAAGCGATGTTGAATAGCAGTGCGTTTCGAAGGGACTCGATAATACCCCTGAAACTCGAACTACGCACATCACCCGATCCATCGTCGCCTTGATCAACCGTATCAGTTTATCCGGAAATCCGTTTTCGTGCATTGCACCCTCCACCTATGGGAGGGTGGTTCCGATCGATTGTATCATATGCGGGTTTGAAATCGATTTCTCGCTTTTTCCTCCGAAAAATCGAGTTTTGTCTGTTCCGCGCCCGTTTGCATCGTGCCTCGTTCGCCCTCGTGCGGTGTTGCAGCAATCTTGCGCATGCTGCATTCTTCTTCTTAACCAACTGCTCACATTCGCTTTCAAACCAGTCGTATCTCTGATCCGGAGGACCGTGCCTAGTGCAGCGGTTGTGGTGCTTCCAATGGCGGATCGAATATCTCTCCAGCCATCTTCAATAGACGCTGCGCCTAGCTGCTCTTCAGTTAGGAGTGCTATTTCCAGCTGCTGCGCGTAGTCTTGGGCTAGTCTACCGTCTTGTAGCCGCCCAATGTTAAGCCGCGGCGTCCGACTTCGACACGTGTTGTACACCGTCGAGAGTTTTGAGCGCAGACATACTGCGGCGAGGTAGTGGTCGGATTCAATATTCGCACTGCGGTAAGTGCGTACGTTCGTGATGTCGGAGAAGAATTTACCATCGATTAGAACGTGGTCGATTTGGTTTTCCGTTACTTGATTAGGTGATTTCCATGTTGCCTTGTGGATATTCTTGCGGTGGAAGAAAGTGCTTCGGACTACCATTCCGCGGGAGGCTGCAAAGTTTAAGCATCGTTGGCCGTTGTCGTTCGATACGGTATGCAGACTATCTGGTCCGATGACCGGTATATACATTTCCTCCCTTCCTGCGTTCATGTAACCGATGACGATTTTGACGTCCCGCAGTGGGCATCCATCGTACGTCTGCTCCAGCTGTGCATAGAACGCTTCTTTTTCGTCGTCGGGTCTCCCTTTGGGTAAGCTGTGCACGTTGATGATGCTATATAGTTGAAGAATCGGCCTTTTTTCCTCAGCTTCCATCCTAGTGTTGATAGGCTGCCACCGCCACCCAATCACACCTTACACATGAACTGATATGAAATATTTTTGGTGAGCTGTTTCCGGTGACCATAAATGCAGTGTTATTCGAATTCGTTCGAAAACTTCTTTATGTAGTTCTTAGGAAGTTTATCCAGATATTTCTCCCAAAAACCCTCAGAAACGTTTCCTGAACTTCTTTCATTCCTTCGAACTTAAGGAATTCTTTAGTTTATGGGGATTCCACCAGGAATTCCCCCGAAAATTATTCCAAAAACACTTCTGGAAAATTCTTTACGATCCCCTGGGTATTTCTCCATAAATTCCACCTGGAATTCATCCAGATTTTCCCAAAAACTCCACAGATATTTCTTCAGAAATTTCTCTGAGAATATTTCTTCTAGAAACTCCTCTAAAATATCCCCTGAACATTCCTACAGGAAATTAAAAAAAAAATTCTGAATTTTTCTTAAGAGAATCCAACAAGAATTATTCCAGTGCAGTTCAATAGTGCACGATAAATTCTTCTATAAGCCCTTAAGAAATTCCCCAGAAAATTCCTTTATAAATGAAATAAAACTCGTAAGCCAATTTTTACATAAGTTCTTTAACAAATTTCCGATGAAATTTCTGGTTGATTCCACAAAGGAGCAATTTTCGAAATAAAGGGGTCACATTCCGGATAACGACTAGACGTCTACAATAGAGCTAGATTAAACTGAACTTAACAATTAAAAAGCATTTTCTGGTATATATAATTAACCATTAACCTACTGTCATAATAGCCATTTTATAGTCATCGGCGTGGTAAAAATATTGGCAGCAAAATAAAATGTTCATGAAAAATTAGGAAATTACCAATAAAAAAATAATGATATAAGCATTAAATAACTATAAAATTTTCCTAAATAATGCAAAATTTCATAAATAATATTCTAATTAGGAATTTTCAACAAAACAAAAATAAATTAGCAATTTTAAAAGCAAAAATTGCAATTATAAAAGACAATTTTCATAAAGAAATCAAAGTTTTCCATTTAAAAAAAATCCATAAGTAATTCATAAATAAATAATATTAAATAAATAAATATTTTTTTCAAAAAAAAATATTAAAGTTTTCCTCAAAATAATTAATAGAGAGCAGTACAAAACATTAAAAAAATTACATGAAAAAAAAGAAGAAAAAAAACAATAAAATTGATTAAATTTTTCAGAAGTAATAAACGCTTTTATAGAAGAGGTCTTCTATGGAAAAATCAGTTTTATTGCTTTTTATTTTTTTATGGAATTTTTATATTTTATCGCTCTTTTTGATTTGTTGTGGAAAGTTTTCAATTGTTTGTGGAAAAAAATTCTTGCTACTATTGATTTTGATTTCTTTATGGGAAATACTATTTTATAAATGCAATTATTGACTTTAAAAGTACTAATTTATTTCTGTCTTGTGGAAAATTCTTAATTGTTCAAGTGGAAATTTCGCATTATTTAGGAAATTTTATATTTATGTATTGCTTATACCCCTGATTTCTTTATTGGTAATTCCCTATTCTGACATGAAATTTTTTTTTTATTCCTGTATTTATTTGGTAGGCACTGTGCCGTAATCTACTGTGGTATTCTGCTGTACAGAAGCCACACAGAATCTATTTTTAGATATCCATTATTCGTTATTGTTGTCGTTGCCAGTTCATCTTTTTTCGTGAGTCCATTGTGTCCGTTTGTCCATGTCGTGTATCCAATGATCGTTGCTTTGTTCGCTTGCCATTTAATCCGGGTAACGTTGGAGGAATGCCTCCGAGAAGAATAAGTTGTCAGTCGTCATCAGGCAGCCGTGACGGTAAGGCGCGTACCCCAAACGCCACCGTATGGGCTGCGGATCCGACGACTGACGAGGGGCTGGGAATCGAACCCATGACCATTCGCTTATAAGGCGAACGTGTAGCCAACTACGGACCCTCCATGAAAAATATTTACTTTTTGAAGGTTTTATTTTAGTCAAAAATAATAGGCGATCATTTTCGTACAACGGCTTACTAAGACGAGGGCATTCCTTAGCCGTGCGGTAAGATGCGCGGCTACAAAGCAAGACCATGCTGAAGGTGGCTGATTCCCGGTCCGGTCTAGGAAATTTTTGGGTTGGAAATTTTCTCGATTTCAATCATTTCATTCATTCATTTATTCAGTTTACATGTTTAGATGTAAACTAAATAAATTAATGAATAAAATGAATGAATTCGAGGAAATTTCCAACCCAAAAATTTTCTAAACCGAACCGGAGGGAATCTAAGCCAGCCACACTGAATCAACAATATGACGCCACAATACACGGTTCGAGGCCGCAACTCACCATCCTCAAATGCGCCCCACGCTCGCCAAGTCGTACCTGGTCTGCCCACCTAGCTCGCTGCGCTTCACGCCCTCTCGAACCTATCGGATCGATAGCGAACACCATCTTTGCAGGGTTGCTGTCCGGCATTCTTGCAACATGTCCTGACCATCGTACCCTTCCGGCTTTAGCTACCTTCTAGATACTGGGTTCACCGTTCGTGAACATTCGTGCTTCATTCTTCGCCGCCACACACCATCTTCTTGCACACCGCCAAAGATAGTCACAAGCACCCGTCTCTCGAATACCCCGAGTGCTTGCAAGTCCTCCTCGAGCATTGTCCATGTTTCGTGTCCATAGAGGGCTACCGGTCTAATCAGCGACTTGTACATGACATATTTGGTGCGGTGACGAATCTTTTTTGAATACAGTTTCTTTTAAAGCCCGTAGTAAGCCCAACTTCCACAAATGATCCCACGTAACATTTTCAGCTTTATAACGCCCTTGAAGACCATAATTTGCTTTTCAAGATTGTTATAAAACCATCATAAGGCCAAAATGTTACTAGGGATGCGCCTCGTATTTTACGACTAACATTATTATCAGCCATTAGCAAGGATCCAAGGTAGATGAATTCCTCGAACACCTGGAAGGTATCCCCGTCTATCGTAGCACTGCTTCCCAGGCAGGTTCGGTCGCGCTCGGTTTCGCCTACAAGCATGTACTTTGTCCTCGACGCATTTACTACCAGTCCAACTTTTATTGCTTCATGTTTCAGGCGGGTGTACAAAGCAACAAAGCTGCAGGTTTTTTCGACTTACCTGGGCATAAAAGTATCATCGGTTTATTTTCATGTTATACAGATGCATAAATGGTAACTTGGATTAGAAACCTCGCAGTTAATAACTGCTGAAGTGCTTGATGAACACTAAACTGCGAGGCGGCAATGTGACAGTGGGGTATGTAATGCCAATAAGAAGAGCTTACTAAGACAAGAAACATGTGATCATGCCATCCCTAGGATGGAAAGTAAAATCAAAATCGTAGGTTTCGTACCATTTGTTGACTAATGCAATAAGTACTGTAGGTGTGGGAGTCATCTGCCTATCAGGTTATAACTCAAGACTAACGAAAAAAATAAATAAATAAAAACAGACATATGACAGAATTTTATCATCATCTGTCATTTACAAATCGTTTTATAAAAATTTCACTCCCGCTCCCCTCACGCTCTGACTACACCGATGCTGGCATTATCTTTCCGATTTGCAACACATGCTTCACGCAAAATGCCTTCACCCTTCTTGAGCTCTGACTCTTCCAATTCATTCATTGTTGTGCCGAATCCACCTGTGGTTTTCCCCTCAAACACACAATCGGCTTGACGGGTTAATAGGGTTTTAATAGTAAGCCACCGTTTGACTTCCACCGTACTTCTCGGCATTCCTCTTTTGTTCCGTATGTAGGTTAAACTCGGGAAAGTAGTGTCTGTATCCACTTCGCCGCTTGACGCCGCCGGTTGTCCCGGGTTACTGGCCGGATCACAACAAACTTGGCGCATGTCTCTTAGAGTAACGTTCCATTAGGTGCCGGACTTCTTGGTATCGACATCCATCCCATACGTCTGGATCATGGTCTTGATGAGTGAGTGGCGAAATTTTTCTCCACTAGTTATTCATCTTTCATGTCTCGTGGAGTTCAGTGTGTTTAGTAACGGGATTGCAAAGTATCTGCGCAATTTGGATTTATTTTTCATTTACAGAAATGAATGAGTAGTGCATAACTGTGATAACAAGACGCGAGAATGTTCTTCAGGAGAGTATTTGCCAAGAATAATGGAAACTCGTCGACGAGTGGGGAGGGTTCTTCTTCCAATTCGTCGAACAATGCAAGCTCATCGCCAGCTCGATACCGAAGAGTGCTGAACGTAGAGGACAATCACCGAGTATTGTCAGTGCTGCAGTTGACACCTTTATGGGAGTATATCATTCGGAATAATGAGCTTCCAGTTGGATTGAATATGAACGAACTGTTCAGGGAATTCTTAGAACGGTTGCACGATCCAGAATATCAAGTTCGACAGCATTCCCTACGGGTTCTGATTGATGTACTGATTGTTCTTCGTGATGAATCCGATGTATACTTCGGTCCCCTGTTGCCACCAATCATCGACAATCTGGGCCATCCCTCACCGGCTGTCCGAAAGGGTGCCTTAGATGTTTTGAAAGTGTACATTGCTCAGACTAAGATGCCTGAAACTGTCATGCTTGAGATTATGAACTACGGTATGGATCGGAATCCGAAAGATCCTCTCAGTACCCGGTACATCGTAGGGGTAATGCTGGCATTACCATCGCTTATTCAACCCGCAATTCTTACGGCGAAACGAACCTTTATTCTTCGTGCTGTCGTTAATGCTTTGGGAGGAAAAATGGTTCAAATTACTTACCAAGAAATAGCATTGAAAATACTTCTCAAGATCAAAAACACCATTGGTTCGCGAGAGTTTTACGAATGCATATCCGTGGCCTACCGAAGGGATTTTGACCTGCTGTGCAACGTATACGGACTACCGAATCCACCGAAAAGTCCGCGAAGAGAAAATGTCATTAACTTGACACCTCCTGGTTCAGAGCTACCTGTTAGGAAATCCTGGAAACCTCATGTCCCAAAGGTTCCTAATACAGAGACCCATCAAACGATGCAACCCCTTTCGCCGAAAGCCCAACGATGGAAATCTGGAAGCTACAATGACATCTCGAGGGCCGAACCGTACGAAAACGACTACAGATCTCGATTGGGTAATAATCCTTACGCAATCAGCAAACTGCCCCAACATGGAAGTTCAGTAGTGCGGCGTGTTAGTATGGACAACATCGATAAAATCGACAGTTCCAGAGTGATAATGGAAACCGACATTAAAATAAACAAAGAATCAGTTACCATGCGTATTGTGGAAGCAGAAAACTCCCAATCAGTTAGTGATGAAAGTGACGAAGATGGTTCTAAGCGGTACGGTATAATGCGAGTGTTGACCGATAGTGAAGTGGACGAGAGTTCAGGCCTTAAAGGCGAAAACGTTTCTGGTGTAACACATGATCAGTCGTCGGACGAGTATGTGCGAAGAACTCCTAGAAGAGTGAGATTTGGGGGCGAAGTTGTGAAAATGAGGACACCAGATAGTGACACTTTCGAGCATAGCGATCAAGATGGACTAACCATTTCGCAGTCTTCTAGCTCTAGTGCGCATGTTAATGTTAACAATCCTTCACTTACGGCTAGTTCTTCCGAAAGATTTTCACCGACTTCACCAACAAAGTCAGCGCTTAAATTATCTTCTTCATCAGCTGATAACTTCAGTTCTTCCATGAGGAAACAATACTCCCACTCAGCAGACACAGAAAGATCATCACCACCAATTAGCAGCGAATATATTAGTAAAGTGAACAACAATAGACCTATGTCGGCCAGGCCCAGTAGCTATGTCAGTTCAGAGGATATTTCTATGCGCAGACATGCAGAATTTGCAAGGAGAAGAAGCATTACTTTTGACGAGGATGACATGCAAGCATCTACACTATCAGCAACTACCATGGACCCATTAGATACTTCATCGCCAACTCCAGAACCACCGGAGCCACCCGAACCGCTCCGAGAGCGTCCCAAATCATCACGGCCAAAGTCCGATCGCTTAGCTCCAGCTGGTAACGAAGTTTTTCCGCCGGCCGAAGAACGACTGCAGTCTGCTCGACCGAAATCCGGACGATCTCCGTCGACAGCTGTTGAAGTTAATTCCCTAACAGAACCGAGCCAACCAATACACTTGCAGCACAAACCAAAGCCCAAACCTGACACTCCAGACAATCACAGTCACCCTGAGCCCCCAGAAACGAATCAAATTCTGGCGGAGAAAATAGAAGAGGTCAAACAAGCAATTCAAGGAATTGAAGACAAGATTAATAATGTCGTTATCAAGACTGTTGAGGCGATTAGCGAGTTGCCAGTTAGTCCATCTAGGCTTCAGAAAACAGAATCAGCTGATTCAGCAACCATGTCAACTCCGAAGCTGCAGAAACCGAATCTTTCACTTGAAGTTCTACTTAAAACTAGTACGGATACCAAAGAAAACTTAGAGAAGGATGCTTCTGGAGAAGACAAGGAGAAGAAAGATTATACCAAGGAGCTCAATATTGACATTCCAGAGGAGCAAAAACCAAACAACGAAGCTCCAACGATTACTGAAACGAAATCAACTGGGAATTCAAAAATTCCAAAAATGGTCAAAACCGGCATTCCCAAACTAAATACGATGCCAT